>NC_058134.1:50638870-50685845 GCF_016433145.1 Gracilinanus agilis | reverse complement strand
CCTCCACAAAGCTTAAAATAAGGGATGAGACTCCTCTTCCTTGAAGAAGGCGGTCCTTTTATCGAATGTAATAACAGATCGGAGTAAGTAGCCTTTAAGAAAAGTGAGCATTTATATTTCACATCGGCTAGCTGGATTTAGAGCATTCTTGAAGGTTTTCTAAACCTCGCCTTATTTGATAATAAGAAGAGGAGAGCAAATATAAAACAATATGTGTTTCAAGTTGCTCAGGACAGCAGCAAAACCCAACAGATTCCTAGTTCTGGTCCCTCGGGTCCCTGGAGACCTTGACCTTATTAGCCACATCAATCGCTGAAGGTTCCAAGAAAACTGAATTATGAATCAAATGGTGAAAGTGTCAGCATGGGAAACGTCACCAGCAATCCCCAAACACACATTCGGTTCAATGGAGCTTTTCAAGACAGTCTTATATTTTGCCAGGCTGATGAATTTGACACAGTTGCACCCCTGCCTACTAAGTATTTTACTTCCATTGTTTGGTGTCTCCATTTGTCACCGTGAAACATTATTATTTTAAGGTAGCAGGGAAGCTGGATGGCCGGCTACATAATGGTGTGGTGGCTCTAGGAGCCAAGAAGGGATCAAAGAGATGGATGGCTGGATAATGTAAAAGATCATACAGAAAAAGGAAGAGAGAATGAAAAATAAAGAGAGAGGGAAAGAGAGGACAGCCAGGACTGTCATGAAAAAGATTTGCAAGAACGATAATAAAGGGCAGCCAAAGATTTTTGTACAACCCCGGCTTTCTTTGTCTGTGTCATCTATGTCTCCGGTGAGGGGGCTGGGGAAAGAAGAAAGGGAAAGCTGGGAGGCAGGTACCTTGGAAGCATCCTGCCATATGCCGCTGCAGAAAACTTAGCCATCATTCTCTGTTCCTTACAACCTGCTGCCCATGCAACAGCTCTTTTCAAGGAGGTGCCCGGGGCCAGCGTGCCCAACCTTGCTCTCCCTAGGCCCAGAGCAAAAACTAGTTTTGCCCAGCTTGCTGGCACAGTTAGACTGTTTCTGCCCAACAGCCCTGGTGAATTTCCAAGGTACCAAACCAATAGATGAGCGAATAGTTTAGAGCAGGGCGATAAGACCATCAGAGATGATGAATCCTGATACACAGTGTGTGTGTGTGTGTGTGTGTGTGTGTGTGTGTGTGTGTGTGTGTGTTCAGGCCCAAACCATGCGTTTGGCCATAGGCATGGATGAGTATCACAGAATTTTAGAGCCATTAAAGACTTTTCGAGATCATTTTCTAATCCAACACTCTCACCCATCACAATGTCCCTTTTGTCGTCTGTGAAATGGGCATAATAACCCTGACAAACCTGTTTTACAGGATCATTATAAAGTATTTCATAGTCACACAGTAATCACTTAATGAATGCTTATTGATTGATTTATAAATTTTAAAGCAACATATACGTGGGAGTTAACATGACTATAATTATTATTCATATTATTTTCAGGATCAAAACCTTGAAAATTATCTTTGATTCCTTCTCTCCCTTTTTCCCCATGTTTAAATAGTGACCAAGTGCTGTCCATTCTACTTTCAAAATAATAAACCGCTTTTCCTGAATTCCTTTCTCAGTATCCCCATCATAGTTCAAATCTTCATTACATATCACTACATAATTAGAATCACCTTCCTAAACTGAATTTCTCCTTCTCCTACTCCCACCCCCATAATCTACTTTATTCTGAACTGCCAGATTAATCTTTCTAAGGTATAGCTCAAAATAAATTATCCCTTCCACTCAGACTATTTCAATGGCTCCCTATTGCCTACTCACTTAAGGTCAATTCTTTAACCTGGCATTAAAGGTTTTATCTGTTGTAGGATACCATTTCAAGTTTATCTCCTGACATTATACACAGAGGCTGATACACTGTGGTACAATCAAACATAACAGACTTTTCTACTAGCAGCAATGCAAGGATCCAGAGCAAGGCTGAGGACTTATAAGAAAGAAAACTAGCCACATTCAGAGGAAGAACTGTGGGAGGAGAAACACAGAAGAAAAACAACTGCTTGAACACATGGGCTGATGGGGATATTATTGGGGATGAAGACACTAAACGATAACTCTAGTCCAACTATCAATAATATGGAATTAGGTCTTGATTAATGATACACGTAAAACCCAGTGGAATTGTGCACCAGCTAAGGGGGGTTAGGGCAGCTTGAGGAGAGGGAAAGAACATGAAACATGTAACTATGGGGAAATATTCAAAATAAAAATATAATCAAGTTTATCTCCTGGTATTCTCTCCTATGAAAGGTATGCACCAATCAACTAGACTTCCTAAACACATTCCATACTTTTCCACCATGGCATATTTGCTCTGACGCTTCTCTTCCTTCTCTGAAACTTAATTAAATTCTACTCATCCTTCAATACCCAACTCAAATGTTGCTCCTTCTATGAAGCTTTTTCCTGATTTCTTTGGATAGAAATTAAATTTTTCCTCTGAACTGCCCCACGTCATAGCAAGAAAGTCCACTGTTTACAATTTTTTAGTAATTTTTAAGTCATCTCCAATTCTTCATGACCCCTTTTGAAATTTTTCTTGGCAAAGAATACTGAAGTGATTTGTCATTTCCTTCTTGAGCTCCTTTTAACAGATGAGGAAACTGAGTCAATAGGACTAATTGATTTGCCCGGGGTGACATAGCTAATAACTGTCTGAAGCTGGTTTTGATCTCAGGAAGAAGAGTTTTCCCAACTGCACACCCAGTATTCTATCCATTGCTCTGTGATATTATAGCATTATGCATACATATATATTTTATAGTATACATACCATTTATATATACACACATATTTCAGGGCTTAGGGACAGGGTGCCCACAATCTGGAAAATCCATGTAGAATTTTTTGGCTCTCTCTTCCTATCAGAGAAGTAGTCTGAATTTTTTCTTTTTCTTTTAAGGAGTTTTTGCAGTAAAAGAAATTGGGCAGGTATTTTATGTATTTCTAAGTCTCTCAACTTTTTCTATGCTGTTGCATGTCATCTGTGGTTTCCACAAAAACTCCCCCCCAAATTCCCATCTATTTATATTCCCATTCATGCCAACCTGAGATATATCAAAACCATGATGGGGAAAGTCACGATGTGGAAGGGATATCTGTACTATATATACAATGGAATGAAAGTCAGTAAAAGGCTTTATTCCAAATATTAAGTTATAGTAAGTTTAAGCAGGGAGAAGCGTCAGTTGACCCATAAAGATATTTGAGCAAATGAACTTCTTCAGATAAACCATCTCCCAGAGATGCTTAAAGTTTACAGAAAACACAGTCATGCTGGGTCCACAACTGGTCATCCATTTGCTTTGGGGATATTTGAGGATGTTCAGAAAAGAGACTTTCTAGTTGATATTTTGTCATTGATCTGGGTATAGGATGGTCTGAGACAGGATAGATTTTGCTAGTTTTTTTGTTTTTTTTTTGGTTAGCTTTGCATTAGAACTGGGCTACCAGAAGTGAATACTTCTGAGTTAGAAGTGACCCGTTTACATTTGAAACAGAAACTTCATCTCTGAGTCCTTCTCTTTCTTCCACCACCCACAGTTCTGTCTTCTTTCATAATGGTACTTATCATAATGGATAGAATGCTGGGCATGCAGTCGGGGAAAACTCTTCTTCCTGAGTTCAAAACCAGCCTCAGACACTTATTAGCTATGTCACCCCAGGCAAATCACTTAGTCCTATTGACTCAGTTTCCTCATCTGTTAAAAGGAGCTGAAGAAGGAAATGGCAAATCACTTCAGTATTCTTTGATTTCCATGTCTTAACTTCCTAGCTCCTCCACTGTAGTTGCATTCCAAAACCTCATCATGACATCAAGGTGACTCTGGGTGGTGAAAGGCTATGTCAAAAGACCAAAAATGCTGGTAAAATTTGCCAAACTTGAAAAGCTTCCAGTCCTAGCTCCCGTCTCCTCTTAGCTAAGGTTGAAGGTACAGATCATCACTAGGTTAGGCATAGAATGATAAACTTTGTAATAATTTTTCTAATTTTATAAAAAAAGGTTTTGGTAGTTTGATAGGTATAGCTCTAGATAAGTAGATTAATTTGGGTAGGATTGTCATTTTTATTATATTAGCTCGTCCTACCCATGAGCAATTAATATATTTCCAATTCTTTAGATCTAGTTTTATTTGTGGGCATAGAATGATAAATTTCAGGGGCCAGTGGAACTTTCCAAAACCATATACTAGGTCACAGGCAGTTTTTTTATTTGTGTCCATAGAAGAATTACTCACACCAACAAAATTATAGATTTGAAACAGTGAAGTCTCTTCTCTGCTAGATTGCCTACTCCCTGAGGGCAGGGACTACATTTTATCTAACTATATATGCCTAATGATGTCTAACACAGCGCCTCATACATAATAAGAACTTAATAAATATTTCTTAAACAAATGTATATCATTAGAAAGAGGAATTAGAGTCTAGCCAGAAGCTTAGCCAGCTGTTATCATTCCCTATTTCCCCCCTTCTAGAAAGAGTGGTTTGCTTCGAAAGGCCCCTGGACCAAAGCCAAATGTACTCTGGAAAGAGCTAACCTTCTGGTTGGGTTGACCACCTCCAAAAATACACAGGAGTCAGTCCATCAAAAATAAGTCAGTAGGATATCCAGTTCCCCAACTAACGGAGTTGGTATTGCAAGTGAATTTAAGCTGTAACTGTTTCTCTTTTTGAAACAAACCCAAGTTTTAAAATAAATAACATCATCTTAGCTGAATAGCCTAAACATTCCTCTCAAAAGCACCCCGTGAGGAAACCTCATTACCTACTACAGCCAAAAATCTACATGCCTACAAAGCATCCTGACTTCTCTTAGAGAACGCCAGGGACAGCTGGTGCCTCTGTGCTTCAGAGAAGGGACTTCAACTCTTTGGGGAGGGATGCAGTCACTAGATAGTGACCAAACAAAGTCTCAAAATAAATGGCCAGAAATCTCAGCCAAATGTATTAACTACATCAGAAAATAACCAAAATACGTAACTTTTAGTTAATGGAAAGAAGACTAGAATCATAATTAAGAGAACTAGGTTTGGAGGCAATGTGGAACAATCGAGAGACCATTGGTTCTTGAGTCAGAAAACCTGTGTTCGAATTCTACCTTTAATTCCTATTATTTGTGTGACTTGGATAAGTTAAGTAGCTTAACTTCAGTCAGTTTATTCATCTCAAAAAGTGAAGGGCTGAGCTAGATTCTTCTGAAATCTCCTTTAACTCTTGCTCTGGGTTCTTGTGATTTCATGAATCATAACTCTGATACCACCTGTGGGACCTGGGGGCAATTCACTTCACCAATGATGTTTTGGTTTCCTCATCTCAAGGAGGATAATAAAACTTTCCATGGGATTGAAGAAAATAATCACTACACTTTTCTTGGCCTCAGTTTCCCTTGCATTAAATTAAGGGGGCTGAACTAGAAAACTTCTAAATATATTCCCAAATTTAAAGCTATAATCCATGTCTAGAGCTTAAAGGTATGTGAATAATAATCAAACCCCCTCATTTTAAAATCAAATATAAACCACACATTACAAATTATTATGAGAAAGAAAAAGGAAAGGTACCTAGAAAAAAACAGTGACACAAAAACTCTTAAATGAATGGAACTTTTTAAAGAATAGAATAAAAAAAGGTGTCTAGAAAAACCAAGGACACAAAAACCCTTGAATAAATGGAGCTTTTTAATGGATAGAATAAGGAAAGGTGTCTAGAAAAACCAATGACACAAAAAGTCTTGAATGAAAATTTTTAAAGAGTAGATAGAACCAAAAAGTAGAAAAAAGGATACAGAAAGGGAGGCATGGAAAGCCCCAGAAAGAACCAAAGCTTAAGGGAAAATATTAAGAACAGTAAAAAGTCCTAGAGCAGATTAGATTTAGGAAGCCAAGATTCCTCTCTTAAATGAGTTGAAGAACTTCAGAGAATGAGTGTGCTTATTCTACCATTTTCCAAAGAACAGAGCTAGGATCAATGAATAGGTACTATGAGAAAGTAGATTTTGGTTAGGAAGAACTATTCCCAGATGGAGTCAATCATAGAGGGAGAAGCAGTTGAACCCATGGAGTAGAGCCTTCATACTTGCCTAGCATAGCAGCTCACGAGGTATCACTCAGCTGAGATCCCAGGGGCTGATGGTACCAAGGATATCAAACTTTACTGGAGTCAGCTCTGGGGAATCTTGACTTCCTTTAGTAGGGAAAGTAGGTTCTTCAGTTCATATATTCTTTGGGTTCATCAACCTTACTTTAGATTCTCAAAGGACAAATTTACCTTTGGCTCTAGTCTAGGGCTTCCTTCCTCCAAAGGGGAAGGCAAAAGAAGACCATCATAAACTGCATGAATTAAATATAGACCTTTCCTTTTATCCTATACAGAAATGATAACTACAGAAATTATGGAACATATTACAGATTATTTGAATCTAAATCAGTAACCTAACTTATTCCTACTAGTACAGTGAGCTGGAGAGGCAGTACTTAAACCTTGTTGGAACACAACAGAGCTAATTAGGCATTTTACATGTCACCTCTTTACTTGCATTATCCAGTCAAATATCCAAATGTGATTTTAGATGGCTACTCTTTCACTTATGATCTGTCTTCTGCTACATTCCCCCGTAGTCTCTACCTTGATGCCAGCTCACTAGTGAGGCTGCATAGGTACTCTTTCCTCCATTCTGTTAGAATGATTGGAAGGGAGGGAAGACTTCAGCTCCTTTTCAAGATCTCACATGGCTCTCTAAAAAGGAAAGAAGGCAAAGAAATGTGGAGGAAAGAGACCCCATCCCAAGCACCACTTAGCAGTACATGTGTTCATGGCTTGGGACCTGGCAGAGAATGGACAGGACCTCCCTCCCTAAGCTGGGTCTCCAGAATACTCAGAGCAGTTTCACAGAGTGAAGCTGGCTAGAAGAAAAATCCTCAGAGATGTGTTGCCCCTTCCAAGGAGATCTGACTCAGAAGCCAATTAAAAGATTTTCCCTAAACAATACAAACCCTTGAGTCATCATGGCTGACAGGAAGGAGTCAGAGGATATCTGCCTACTCTGAAAAGGGGAGGAAGCCAATTCTGGATCCTGCAATCTAGAGGATTTCCTATATGTATAAATTAATGACTATATATGAGCTTACTTTCAGCCTGGAGGGGTGTACCACACCCGAAGTTCTTGAGAATTATAGACACACACCCCTAAAACCTGAGAAGGCTTGAAGTTTGAGCTTGGTATAGATTTTTACAGGGGAAAGAAAAAGCCTTGTCCTTGAGGCATAGGGTTCCTCTAGAGCCCTGGATTCCAAAGATATCCTAGGCAAGACCCTCATGAGATTAGCCCCAGAACAGATCAAAACATCTGGACGATGGTGAGTTCTTGGAACCCCCACCATTCCCAAGATGGCCCTAGAAACTGGAGAGGAATGATCCAAGGATATATCTTTCCAAAAAAGGGATTCTGAACACTTCCATATTTTCTTATTACATCCATTTGAGAATGGATAAGGAGCAGCATGTCATTAACAAGTCATATTAATATAGACACAAGTGGTACCTTGGAGATTAGAGGATTGGAGGACCATAAATTTAAAACTGGAAGGGCCCTTGGAAAGCCATGTAATACAACTCCATTTGGAGATGAGTAAACTAAAACCAAAAAGGGGTTTCACCCTCCTTATGTGACTTTACCTCCTAGCTTCCCTAAGCCTCTGGGACTTCATCTCTCTGGGTTTTCAGGTTGTCATCTGTCCATTGAGAAGGTTGAATGAGATGACTTCAAAAATCACCTCTGGAAGTAAATCTATAATTCTAGAAATCTATTGTCCTAGCCATGCCTAAGATTAAGGTCTCTTGATTCCTAATTAGGGTTCTGTCTGTTACCTTATGCTCTTTTCATATCCTCAGTGCTTAGCATTGAGGCATACGATAGGTGCTTAATAAATGTATATTGATTGATTATTGACTGATGTGTAATTAGAAATCTTGAACTCTTTTCCCTTTCCCTTCATCCATGTAGCATCCTTACATATTGTTTATAAATTGTGTGTAACCTCACCCTCTCTCTCTTCTCTCACGACCATGACTGGGTTAGCTCCCTCTTTACTTCAAGTTATTTTTAATAAACTTTATAAGATATACTTGGAGTATTGGGATATTCATTTTTCATTACATACTGATTGACTATTCCATGTGTCTTACTATGGCCCACAGTTCTCTTCTCCCCTTAAAAACAATGGAAGGGGAGACTTTTAGTAGGTAGGAGCAGAGATCCAGACTGTTTCTGAGTAAGAGATTAAACTGGGAATAGTGAGTTCCAGGGATACAGGGTGGAAAGATATTACATTTGTTGTCAGAACTAGATTCAGATCTTGATTTGAATTATTTGCCAACTGCAAGACAAGTCATCTACCATCTCTAGGGCTAGCCAGATTTCTGCTCTATCCTCTCCATCTACTCCCTCTTCACCTAGGCCTCCCAAAATCCCAAGGTTCCTAGAAAGCACAATTCAGGGATCATCTCCCCTATGTGAGACCTTTCCTGAGCGCTCCAGCTGCTAGAGCTCTCATCCTCTTGAGATTAATTTCTAGTTTGTATTTATTTTAATCCATGTATGCATTGTATCCCACACCCCATAATTTCCCATTTCTCATAGATTGTAAACTTTTGGAAAGGAAAGGAGTGGAATAGAGTGGAGCGATATGAAGGGAGGGTGGAATACCCCTAGTTCACCTCTAGATGTGTCTGTGACATTCTCAGGGAAGACCTCTAGAGGAATCCTCTGTGGGTTGTGATTAAAAAAAGAAGTGGGCTCCTGCCTCCCCAGAGACTTCTACACTTGAACTCACTTGGAGCCCAAGCATCTAAATTGACCTAAATAAGGACTTCTCTGAAAACTTACCCTGAGCCTCGGGGGATACATTTAATTTCTATGGAATTAAGCTGTATGCAGCCCCCTTTGTTATTTCTATGGAAAGCGGGACCAACCAAGAAGCCCAGTCTCCATTTGTGTACTGCCTATCCATTTCCTTCCACTCCACCACCAAACTCAGGAATTTATGATATGGAAGAAAGGTCTTAGAGCAGTGGTTCTTAATCTCAGAGCCATACATTTGTGTCTCAATACTTTGATGTCTATTTCAATACAATTGGTTTCCTTTGCAGCCCTATTTATCATGTTTTATGCATTTAAAGATGATATTCTGAGGAGTCCATAAATTTCACCAGACTTCCAAGGGGGTCCATGACACAAAGAAGGTTATTAGAGAAAACAGGGTATGGGGCAATTTCAGTGTGAGATAGTGAAAATCAAAGAAGGGCTTGGGCTAAGGGCAGTTTTTAGCTGCAACTTTCTTAACTGACTCTTAAAGAGAGACCCAGGATCTTCAAGGATCTCTACCAGTACCTTTCCTTGCTTTTTAAAAACCTGAAGGAACACAGCTCTGGAATCAAAGGATATGGATTCAAATTCTACTTCTAGACATACTACCTAAGTGACCTTGGCCCAGGCAATTTAACATCCCCTATTCTCAGTTTCTTAATGTGTAAACTGATGGAGTTGGGCAACATTGCCTCAAAGGCTCCTTCTGGTTAAAGTTTTCTGATCCAATAATCCTTTCCTCTGTTTCCAAAAAATGGCTTTCCTAGAATTAGTAAGGATAGGCAAGCAAAAAGTTTCTTATTTCTGATAGGAATTCTATTTATAATAATACCCCAAAACTCTAATCTG
Organism: Gracilinanus agilis; assembly: GCF_016433145.1. Lineage (NCBI taxonomy): Eukaryota > Metazoa > Chordata > Mammalia > Didelphimorphia > Didelphidae > Gracilinanus > Gracilinanus agilis. The sequence continues at coordinate 50,676,086 of NC_058134.1, read as the reverse complement.
TGAAAAGAGAGGATTTATAGAAAGATAATTTTAGAAGGAAAAAGTAAAGCATAAAATTGGAAGAGATGGTATTAGATCAAAAGAAATGTTGAGAAAACACCTACCTAAAATGATAGCATTTCCTAGGGGTGAGGCAACTGTGGGATGGCAGGAGCCAACTTAGACAACTGTGGCTTAACCTTTTCTGTCATCAGATACCTCACTGCCCTTTCAGAATAATATTTGCTTCCACCCTTAGTAGGTTTGTCTAGGTTTAGAGAAAGTGCATTAATCAAAAGAGGGACTCTGCCATTATTGACCTCGATGCTGAAAGGAGAAAAGGAAAGCCAGTTGGTGGCTTCCTAAGGATAGCTATCCTCCAGTTGATTGAACAACTCTGTGGGAAGCCTCCAGCAACTTGAGAGAAGCTGTGGATGGGAACTATGCAAACCTGACCTAGCTTCATTAGGACTTTTTGTGTCTCTTTGGATGTTTGTGTCTGTGACCCCAAATCAGGTGAGGCTGACTGATTTTTGGAGTTAATTTCAGTCAATGCAATTTTTAATGAATGGGTCAGGCTACCTGCTACCTTAATGCCAGTGACCTTCATCCTTTTCATTCTTCCTTTAAGAATCATTGATAACCAACTGGTGGACAATCTGTAGTGGCTTTCAGTTACAGGAACACAGGAGAGTATGAGATAACCCGCCATAGTCCAGCATAGGACCAATAGGTCAGGATTTTGCCCATAACACTTTGTGCCATCTAGAAGGTCTTTTACTCTTTGTGGACCTTTTTCCTCATGGAATAATTGACCGCAGCAAATCCCACCTGCCATTATATTTCCTTGTTTCTGAGAAATTATTTTGTGCTTTGCAAAATCAATAGTGTCTTTACAGATGCCATGGGGAAAATATGGAACTATAGGATCAAACAATTACTTTCATTGTTTCTTCAAAGTCTTCACTAGATATATTGGCATTTGGGTTATTCAGTGATTCAATGACCACTTACCAACAAAAAGCAATATTAAGATATAGAATTCACAAAATGCCACATACACGTTTATATAGAGAATCTTTTTTTAAATATATTTTAAGAACTGTAACCAAGGATGACAATGATAGCTCCCATATATATCATACTTTAAGGGCTAGACATTGCTTTCTTCACAACCACCTGGTGAGGGAGATAATATCAGCATTTTATAGATAATGAAACTTAGCCTCAGTGAAGTGATATACCTAGCCTAAGGCCACACAGCTAGTACATACTGGAGCTAAGACTCAAACTCAGGTCTCTGTTAGGGCTGAGAACTTCAGAGAAAGGCAGACAGTGGGGAAGATTCATTATTCTTAATGCTAGTGGTTGTCATTATGGCACAAGATCTGACCCCTAGGAGTCTTGGATGGAGAATGCATAGTGATTAAGTAGCTGACCTGTAATGAATGGCATATAGGGAGCATAGACCACTTGGTGATGGGTTGTTTTGGTCTTGGTGACTTGAAAACAGAAAAATGTTAAATGTCCTTAATCCCTTCTACTTATGCAGAGACAGTGGCAGAGTAGTAAAAAAGGGAAAAGCTATTACAGCAAAAGAATTTCTGTAACAAGGATAGCATCACAGTTGGACACTAACATCACCGTCCCTGAGTTGCTTATAGAGAAAGTAGTTGCTATTCAGTCATTTATCAGTTGTATCCAGCTCTTCGTGACCCCACTTGGGGTTTTATTGGCAGAGATACTGGAGTGGTTTGTCATTTCCTTCTCCAACTCATTTTGCAGATGAGGAAACTGAGGCAAACAAGGCTAAGTGACTTGCCCAGGGTCACACAGCTGGGAAGTATCTAAGGACAGATTTGAATATAGGAAGATAGCACTCTATTCTACATCACCTACCTGCCCAGAGACAAGGTAGACATAGTACTAAAAAGAACAAAGATTAAAAGCCAGATTGGATCAAATATATATTTATGTATATTTGTATATGTGTGAGTCATTTATGGAATGATACAATTGTGAGGGCACTTAGGGTCTGGTTTTCAGGGACTCTCGAGGTAGGGAAGATACAAAAGGCATAAAAACACTCAGATTTTGCTGGTATCAAAAAGAAAAATGGCACTAAGGAAATATCAGCAACTATATGACTACTCTCCATTTATATAAAATCCTTGAAGGTCAGCTATGTATGAATTAAGGAAACTTCATATGATGATATTAGTTAAGAATTAGCAGATTTGAGGCAGCCTAGGTGACTCAGTGGTTTAAAAACCAAGCCTTGAAATGGGAGTTCCTTGTGTTCAAATCTAGTCTCAGATGCCTCCTAGCTGTGTGACCCTGGGCAAGTCACTTAACCCCCACTGCTTAGCCCTTACCATTCTTCCACCTTGAACCCAATATACAGTATTGATTCTAAGACATAAGGCAAGATTTTTTTTAATAGAATTAGCAGGCTTCCACAAATTATACGCAATAATGAATCACCTAACGACTGAAAGATGCAAGAAAAAAAGTTGATTGTGCTCATTTTTTGTTGTTTTTGATTGCCCCCAAAAAGCATTTGAGAAGGTGGAAAAATTTTCTACCTTACAGGCTCTTTTACATCAAGGTATTTCCCCTCTATATCAATATCATGAAGGATTCTTTTTAAGATGGAACAGGAATAACGACCTTGTTAAATGATCCTATGATAAATGCCAGACAAGGCATAATATAGGGAGATGTATGCTCACTGAAATAGATGGGGGAGTTCTGGCACAAAGACAAGATTGAGGAAGAATCCTTCTAAATGGGGTCCTGCCAGATGCTTCTGTCTGGGGATGTTATTGTTCTGATTGTACTATGTGTTCTACTGCATGATTCTGAAAAACTTCCTGGAGAAAAATCTATAATTATCAATAGAGTATGACTTGCTCATCCACTAAGGAAAAACCAAGAGGATGAAAAATCGATTGCTAAGATTTCAACATAAATCTAAATGTATATTCCAACAGGGTGCATTCAGGAAAAACCAGGTGGATGACAAATCTCTATTGCCTAGATTTCTACATGAATTTGAATGAACTTTGGAGGAGTATGCACATTTGGAACAGATAGAGCAACGAGGAATTGAAAAGGGCCAACAGATGAAAACAATGAGGATATTGGGCTATATCATTTTTTTGCCAATTCCAAAAATCCCATAAAAACAAAGACTTATTTTTTAATATGAACATTTTTTCTGGTCTTTCTATAAGGCAGCAAGATCTGAAATAGCATTTTCTCCAAAGGACTAAAGATGAACATCACAAATTGAGCAAGAGAAAGGTACAAGGTGGTGTGAGCAGGCTATAACATATAATCAACAAGGAACTTCAAAAAGGGATAAGGGTAAAGTGTGTCATTAAGGGGTTATATGATAGAAAAGAAAGATGAGCCAGTGACATGCAAGAGTGAGGGATGATAGTAGGACAGCCAGGAGGCTCTACTAATACTCTTGGAGTGTAGTGGCAGCATGGATAAACAAGCCTCTAACATATTAAATGGACCTCCTGTGATTAACTTTGGACAGGACATAGATAGATATGAATTCATGGATGGGTTGCACTCTGCATTATTGGATAGAATTCTATATTGATAAAATCATAGATCATTTTAATAAGTTACTTACAAGTTTATAATAAAAGAACTGAAATAGCAGCAAGAAAATACACAAGGGGTAAGAAAAAAGTGAATGTTGCAAGGTATGCAGTGATTCCCAAAGTGGGCACCACCGCCCCCTGGTGGGTGCTGCAGCGATCCAGGGAGGCAGTGATGGCCACAGGTACATTTATCTTTCCTATTAATTGCTATTAAAATTTTAAAAATTAATTTCCAGGGGGCTAAGTAATATTTTTTCTGGAAAAGGGGCGGTAGGCCAAAAAAGTTTGGGAACCACTGGTAGGGAAAATATTTTCATCAAAATAAAACAGAGTAGTAACAAACATATTTTACTATTCTTACTGAGGTAAAATCCATGTTCTGGAGAAAAAGAGACCTCCAGAAATAAAGGAGAGCTCAAAGAGAGAGAAAGGGGAGTGAAGGCAAAGAAAAAGAAGGATAAAGGTGGACAGAAAAAGCAAAGGATGATGGAAGAGAAAAAGAGAGAGAAAGAGAGAGAGACAGAGACAGAGAGAAAGACAGAGACAGAGAGAGAGACAGAGAGAGAGAAAGATCAAAAGAAGAAAGTGTCAGTAAAGTGTCTTCCCCAGGCCAATCAGACCTGCCTCTGTATTTTAATTTTGCATTTTTTCAAAGCAATAAAGCACTTGGATATTACTGGCATTGCCTGCTTTCCCATGGTAGATTCATAGAAGTGTTTTTTGTTCTATTCTATCTTTTTCTGTCTTGGCTTGACTTTGCAAATATTTCTTCATGATCCAGTTAGCTAGAGGCACAAAAGGCTGTTAAGGAGCAATTATATATTTTCCTCAGGGAACAAAAGAACCTTGTGTAGGAGTAGTTTGGGGATTGTTGTCTGCCAGAATTTGGTCTGTGAAAGTATAGAATGACCTCATATGGACTTAATGTACTCACTTTCTCCTACTGTTTTCATACTGGGTCATCTTGTCCCAGAATTGTCAGCTTATGTGTTATATTTCCATGCCAGTGAATATATACATATTTTTAATATGTTCTAATAGTCAAACATACCTATGATCAACCAGGTAGAATCTGTCCCTCTCAAGGGAGGAAAACAGCACAGTCTTCAGACGAGTCTTGCTGCCATATTTAGGAAGCCATTCCTTCAACCTTTCCCATTGCTCCTTGAAATTCACCTGAAAATAACTCATGTGAATCTCTTAGTGCCATTACTATGAGTTTTCAGAGTGACAAACACCTTGGAAAGTGGTTACTACTTCTCAAAATGGGAAAATATGGATGGCCAACGGCTCCAAAAATAAACCAGGAAATATTAGAACATAGAACTTCGACAAGGTTGGCCTTACACATAGGCAACATAAGTGACTGCCTCTGTCTCACCTTTCCAACTTGTTCCAACTTGAAATTCCTCAAACAGGGAGGAAATAAAGCTCAAGATTAAAATGTAAATAACCCTGGATAAGGCAATATATGGTTTAAATTCATACTAAAGAGTAAATGACTAATAGAAGATCATTTCTTGTGAGCAAGGAAGAGAAGGGGGGAAAAAAAGAACATAAGAGGATTGGTTGCCTAAAAGGTTAAGCTGGGAGGGAAGTTCCAGTAAGCGAAGAAAAGGACAGATAAAGGAAGTTGGGAGTGTGAGAAAAGAATTTTACCTACTTCACAATTTTGCTTAAAGCCAGTCCTGTACTTTAAGTAAGTGTGTAATTGATTACTGAGCTATTCTCAAAAAGTATTAGTGTCAGTTGAATATCACCTTGGGAGATCTTTTGAGTGGCATTCTCTAGAATTGGTCCCAGGACCAATACTATTTAATATACCAATCAGTAATTTAGATAATACAATAGAGAGTTCATATATTAAGTTTGCCATTAACATCAAGTGGGGTGGGATGGCTTGTCCCCCAGAAAAATGGAATAGAACTTAAAATATCCTTGAGCAATGGGAGATGTAGGCAGATAAAATAGGATGAAGTTTAATGAGAAAGTGCAAAGCAACTCCTTCCAGCTATAAATCCTATTATCCTAATTCACTTAAAAGGATTTCTGACTTCCCTGACCCCTTCTGCTGCTGCCTCCCTTCTCTGAAATCCTTCAGGATTCACAGACAGTACCACGCCACTTACTTCTGTATAATAGCTAACATTGTATTGTTCTACAATTGTTTCAGCCCCACTCCCTCAAAATTATAAGCCTCAAGTTGGGGCAAAGAGCTACAATTTATATTGTTCTTTTTTTAAAACCCTTAACTTCTGTGTATTAGCTCCTAGGTGGAAGAGTGGTAAGGGTGGGCAATGGGGGTCAAGTGACTTGCCCAGGTCACACAGCTGGGAAGTGTCTGAGGCCAGATCTGAACCTAGGACCTCCCATCTCTAGGGCTGACTCTCAATCCAGTGAGCTACCCAGCTGCCCCCTTATATTGTTCTTCTGTACCTCCAGTTCCTAACACAAAGTTGACGGTACATTGAGAAGTATGCATAGGAAAGACTTGATAATGTGCCAAATATGGCAGACACAGCTATGTTAGACTAAACTTTAAGTAAATATAGTATTATTATTTTTCGGAGTATGCACAGAGTGGGGGACAGCAAGGTGGCTCAATGAATAGAGAGTCAAGCCTAGATATGGGAATCCCTGTATTCAAACCTGGCCTCAGATACTTCCTCACTGTGTGACCTTGAACAAGTCACTTAAGCTCAGTTGCCTAGCCCTTACCACTCTTCTATCTTGGAACCAATATTTAATATTGATCCTAAGATGAAAAGTAAGGGTGTTCTTTTATTTTTTTCCAGATTATGTGTCAACATAATTTTTTAAGGTAAGGCTTTTATTTTAATTATGAATGACTTTAGAATGTAGTACATGGGAATCAGTGGGTTAATCTTCTACCATAATCAACATTAGTGGAGAAAGCCTTCTCTTTAGGGCTATTTTCTACACACAAAATACAGCAAAATATGGAAAATTCAGCGTCCAAGGAAGAAATGTGAACACAATTAAAGGGCTGGGAAATGAGCACTATGAAAAAAGGATTAAAAATCAGAATTATTGCATCTACACAGTAGCAAGCTAAGAGGAGGATTTAACATCCATCTTCAAGTATACTAAAAGAGGATATAATGAGTTGATAAGCTGCTTTTCTTCCTTTCCACCAAGGAAAGGATAATTGAGAATAAGTTTAAATTGCACCAGGATGAATGTAGGTTAGGTATTAGGAAGAACTTCCTGACACTGGAATTCATTTGCAAGGGAGCCTTTTCATGCAAAGATGGACAAATTATGCTGGAAATCACCATGATATTTTTCAGTCATGATGTCTTTTCTATCGGTGCCATGAGATTTGAAGGGTGATAATCTAGCAAGATACTCCTCAGATCCTCTGACCACATTTAGATGAATAGCAAATCCAGATCTGTATCTGCCCTGGATCATCGCCTGGGCTCCCTCCAGTTTCCACATTTCCAACTGCTTGCTAAATACCATCTCAAACTCAAGGCTGCTAAATCTAGAATATAGCAGTTTCCTCCCAGACTAACCTTTCTTAATTTCCCAATTTCTGTTGCCTGTAGCCCCATCCAAATGATCACGAAGATAAACACAAAATCATCTTTGATACTTCTTTGACACTCTTACCACCCAGATCCAATTAGTGTCAAGACCTATCAAATCTACCTCTACAATCCTCTTTTATCTATCCAGTCTCTTCTACATCTACAATCACTCAAGGTACTGGACTCTTGTTCTTCTCATTTATCTTTTCACATTGTATGGATACAAATGGAACACAAAGGCAATCCATTCCTTTTTGCTACATAGGGTCATAGAATAATAGATTCAAAGATGAAAAAGACTTTAGAGGTCATGTAATTTAAATCCCTCATTTTTACAGATGAGTAAACTGAGACCTAGAGATTTTCAATGACTTGTCCAAATACATATAAGAATTGATGGGCAGGATTTGAACTCAGATTTTCTAAGTCAAAAGTGCACGATCTTTCCACTCTGTCATATTTGAGTAGCCTATCACTTTTTCCAGTTATGTTTTTCTATGGTGATGTATTGTACACCTATTCTCCCACACAATTTTTCATCGTTAAATCTTTTATAATCTACTTATACTTACTATTGCTCACTAGGTAACCTGATATCTTAATTCGCCAGAGACAATGGTAATCTGTGACATAGGATTATATTAGAAGAATGGTGATGTTAAAAAAAGATGAACCTTTGTTTTGGGAACAAAATTGTGGTCACTAAGGAAAATGGACAATTTTCCAAAGGCTATTCAGCCTGTTCTTCTACTCCTGTTTAATTCTGAACAGTTCTCAATGTCTATGTCCAAAATACAAATACTAATGTACCAGTCAATGGGCCACCAAATGGCACCTGAGCAACAAGCATTTTTCATCCACTTGATTTGTACTGTGTGACTAGATCAAACTCTTTTGAGTTTTTATGGGTCTCATTTAGGAGTCTTTTCAATGTTCTGGGGTCATGTTATTTGTTAGTAACATATTTCTTTAGTTAAGGTACAACTAGATTCCCTTTTTTTGGAATTCCATGCTATGTTATATGGTATTACTGAAAAACCCAATTTAACTTTTTCATTGAATGGCTTGGTTGCAAAGAATGGCTTAAGGAGCAAAACAGATTAGCTATCTCACAGCTTTCATTAAAGGAATCAACAATCATTTGTTAAGTAGTAATTCTGTGTTGAGCTCTGTGCTAGGCATTGGGGATGTAAAGACAAAGAAAGAAACAATTCCAATTCACAAAGAGTTTACAATATACATGGGAAGATGAGTACATGTATAAAATATGTGCAGAGAGTAAATACAAAGTAATTAAATACAAAGTACTTTGAAGGAGGGAAAGGAAACAAAGAATTTTAAAAACACATACTATGTGACAGACTGTGCTAAGTCCTTTACAAAAATATATCTTTTGATCCTCACAACAAGCCTGTGAGGTAGTGCTATTATTATTCCCATTTTATAGTTGAGTAAACTGAGGCAAGTAATAAAGGTTAAATGCCTTACCCCAACTCACACAACTAGTGAGTTTCTGAGGTGGAATTTGATGCATCTTCCTGACTCAAGGTCCAGCATTCTTAGAGGAAAGGCATTACTCTTAGAGGTAGGGCAGCTAGGTGGGACACAGAGCAGCAAGGTGGCACAGTAGATAGAGTGCCCAACCTAAAGTGAGGAAGACTTATCTTCATGAGTTCAAATCTGGCACAGAGTTATTAGCTATATGACCTTGAGCAAGTCCCTAACCCTGTTTGCCTCAGTTTCCTCATCTGTCAAATGAGTTGGAAAAGGACATGGCAAACTACTCCAATATCTTCACCAAGAAAACCCCAAATGGAGTCACAAAAAATAAGAATTGGCTGAAATGACTGAATTACAACTCCAGCTAAGAACAAAATTACAAGGATCAGAATAATGAATCATTTTCCTTCTGCATTGACAAATACCTTATTTTTATTTTTACTGTTTTCTCCTTCATACTTTTTCACTAGAATTTACCTCTTCTCATTTCAGTTATCACTTCAGTGCCAAGGCTTCCCAAATCTATATCTCTAATCTTATGCTCTTTCCTAGTCTCTAATCCTATTAGCTTTAACTTCTTATTAGACGTTTTGATTTAGATGACTCCTAGTCAAATTCAAAATATCTGAAACAAAATCTGCTGCTTATACAAGGCCTTGAGTAGCTATAGCATAGTGGAAACCAGCAAGACCAAGACAAAGATCTAGTAAGTTAGAAGAAGGTAATATGGAGTAATGTCAGAGCAGTGTCCTTGAATTCATAAGACCTACGTTCAAATCCCGATTTTGTCATTTTCTAAATATTCACCTTCAGCCTTAATCTTCCCGAGTCTCGGTTTCCTGATGTGTAAATGAAAATGATAGTACTTCCCCTATCTAATTCAAGGGTTGATAGAGGGAAAACATTCTGTGAATCATAAAGTGAGTCGTTAATATAATTACTTAATTCACCGAATGGTTTTAAGTAGCAAATAAGACAAAATAGGTAAAACCATAAAATTTACAGCATTGCCTAAATGTAAACTATCTTCATAAATTTTTTGTGTAAAGTCAAAATCAGATTCTAGATCTGCATGCCAAAAGAGAAAACAAAAGCAAGATTTAGCATCCATGTACAAGTCGGACACTGGTTTTTGAATGTCCAATCAAGGCAGATGCATGTCCAAGGTGCACAGGCTCTGGGGCCAGCATTCAGTGATCTAAAACAGGATAAATGGAATCATCCAGAAGTAGAGTCCAAAAGTGTAGTCATTGGAATGTATAGTCACTGGAAAAGTCAAAACTCTCTTAGAGACCTAAGCAACTCTCTAAGTCTCTAAAATCTGGAATAAATACCAAGTTGCAGGAATACAGGAAATTGGGCAATTAAAAGTTCCTGTGCTAAGAAAATCACAGATCTGGTCCAAAATGGGGAAACTGAGGCACAAATCAAGCTATTATCCAAAGACAAAGTAAGAAGGGAATCTAGGGCTCCTGATAGACCGATGCCATTTCCTCAGTGATGACTAAATTATTTTATGCATACTCATTTATAAATATACTTATTTATCTTCATATATCATCTTCACTGATATAAAGCTTCTGGGCAGGGGCAGTTTCCTTTTTGACTTTGTTTTCCCAATACCTAGTATAGTGGCTGGTACATAGTTGGCACAATCTTGTTGATTGACTGTCCCTAAATGTGCACAAATTGCTAGTATCAAAATTCATAGTAATAAAAAGAATAATTACTAATGATGGTTGATATTGATATAATACTTTATGGTTTACAAAGCATTTTCTTCATGTAATGCTGTGATATTGATAAGTCCAGCATCATTTTTCCAGCCTTACAGCTGGAGAAACTGCAGTTAAAAGAGCTGAAGTGACTTACCCATGGTCACACGGATAATAAATGTCAGAATCTGAATCCTAAACTAGGTTTTCTTATTCTTTTCATTACTCAAAATCCAGTGTTCTTTTCATGACATTACGCTGCCTTCTTCATTGTTGCTGATTTGCTTTAGTCATTTCTGCCTCTTTGTGATCCCATTTGGGGGTTTTCTTGGCAGAGATATTTGAGAGATTTGCCATTTCCTTCTCCAGATCATTTGACAGATGAAGAAACTGAAACAAATAGGGTTAAGTGACTTGTACAGGGTCATATATCTAGTAAGTATCTGGGGCCAAATTTGAATTCGGTTCTTCCCAACTTCCTGATTCCAGTGAGCTATATACTGTGCCATCTAGTTAACTCATGCTGCCTCAATTTCATATTATTAGTTAGAATAAGAAATAAATTGAAACTAAAAATTAGTTATGGTTTTTCAACGTGTAGTACATAGTCTGAGAAGTCAAATCTAAGAGAGTAACAAGATAGCTGCATGTACTTTCAGTATTTTAAGGGGTTTTAAGGGGTTTTGGAGAGGGATGATATTTTTTGATGCTATAGCCCCAACTGATGTGCTTTCCCATGATAATCTAACTAGTATCAATTAGCTAGTCAGAATTAATTAGTTTTTAGAAATGTGAATTTACTACAGTAGTACTGTTGATACAAAGCAATGCCCCAAAAGTCTGATACTTTCCCTATGAGTATATGCAGAGTTCAAAGAAAACTGAGTTCAAATTTAAAGTACCAATGGCAAAGGAAAGTAGCTCACAGTTTCTGTAAGCCTTTTTAAGTTCTTTTCTTTTACTTTTTATTCTATTGTTCCCAATTATAGGTAGATACAATTTTTAATAATCATTTTCTGACATTTTGCTATCCATGTTCTCTCCCTTCTTTCCTCCCTTGTCCCCTCCCCAAGATAGGAGGTAATATGATATAGATTATACATATGCTATCATGCAATACACATTTCCCATTTTGTCATGTTGTGAAAGAATATACATATCACTTATTTCTTAAATAAAGAAAAAACTCAAAAGAAACAAAGTGAAAAATGGTTTCCTTCATTCTACATTCAGACTCCTTCATTGGTAGTAGATAGACTTTTTTATCATGAATTCCCTAGGAGTTGTCCTGGATCCTTGCATTGCTGAAAAAGTTAAATCGTTTACAGCTGACCATCATATGTTATTGCTTTTATTGTGTACAACTTTCTCCTGGTTCTGCTCATTTCATTTTGCATCATTTCATGTAAGTCTTTCCAAATTTTTTTGTTTGTCATTTCTTATGGCACAAGAGTATTCCATTATGATCACATACCAAGACTTGTTCAGCCATTCCCCAATTGATAGACATTCCTTTAGTTTCCAATTCCTTGCCCCTACAAAAAGAGGGGTTATAAATATCTTTGTCAAGAAGGTCCTTTCCCCTCATCTTTGATCTCTTTGGGATACAGACCTAGTGAGTGGTATTTCCGGATCAAAGGGTATGCACAGTTTTATGACCTTTTGGGCATGGTTCCAAATTGCTCTCCAGGATGGTTGTATCAGTTCATGGCTCTACCAACAGTATATCAGTGTCCCACTTTCCCCACATCCCTTCCAAGATTTACCATTTTCCTTTTTTGTCATACTAACCAATCTGATAGGTGTGAGGGGGACCTCAGAGTTGTTTAAATTTGCATTTCTCTAACTTATAGTGTTTGGGGAGTATTTTTTCATGTGTCTAAAGATACTTCTGATTTCTTCATCTGAGTGCTGCCTATTCATCCTGGAAGTCTTTTTGCTGGAGTCCTCAAAGCTGTTCCTCTTAGGCAGGGGTCGGCAACCTTTTTGGCCGTGAGAGCCATAAACGCCACATTTTTTAAAATGTAATTTTGTAAGAGCCATACAGTGCTCACAGTGAGCTCCTGTAACAGCGCCTGAAAAAAAAATTGACTTTATGGCTCCTGCAGAAAGAGCCATACGTTGCCGACCCCTGCTCTTAGGTATAATAAAGTAGAAGGCAACTAGGTGGAGCGGTGAATGGAATGCTGGGCCTAGAATCAGGAAGACTCATCTTCCTATGTTCACCTTAATCCTGTTTGCCTCAGTTTCCTCATCTGTCAAATGATTTAGAGAAGGAAATAGCAATCCCCTTCAGTATTTTTGTCAAGAAAATCCCAAATGGAGCCATACACAGTCAGATATGACTGAAATGACTGGGCATAGTAAAGAAGTCTTTATCCAGTGTTCTACTTTGTTCTTGATCTAGACACTGTCTTCAGCTGTTCCATGGATGCTTCCAGGATGTTCCATGAATTCCAGTCAAAGGGAAGGGGAAATGCCAACGTGACTCAGTTGACCCACCACTCTTACAAAATGATTCCAAGAAATATTTAGGGGTATTGAGGATAGCCAGCTGGCTCCTCTAAGCTGCCTTTTACCCATTGCTCCCCTAAATAGCTTTCCCCTTTAAAGAAGCAACCTATGAAATTAATGACTCTTTCTGTGACTTAATTACTTCAGGAACACTTTCCCAAACTTATTCAACCAGTCATCTGCAGGTGCAAAAGGCAATATTTTTTCCTTATCACAATATGCAGTGGCATATTTAAGAAGTATAGGATTCTCAGCCATATAGCAAATGAAAACATATAGCTTTAAAGGTTAGTCCATGAACCAAAGAGAAAGAGAGAAAGAGAGAGAGAGAGAGAAAGAGAGAGAGAGATTATCTCTTATATACAGAGCAGAACTAGAATGTAAGCTCTTTGGGGAAAGGGACTGTTCTATTCCTTGTCCTTATATCCCTAAAGCCTGGCATAATGCCTGGCACAGAATAGGTGTTTAATAAAGACTTGTTGATTACAGAATATAGCAATCTTGCCACTATTATCAGATCACTATTAAATTTTATGAGGGTAGGGACTGTTTGAAAGGTTCTTTTGGTTTTTTATTCCCAGTGGCTAATACTTTGTTGTACACACGGTAGGTATTTCATAAATGTGAGTTTAATTCAATTAAATATACAAACAGGGATACCCACAAAATCACACATTGGATAAACATTCACACTTCAATTTGCATGTTTCCCTTGAATTTCTCAAGATTAATTTTCATCTACTTTCCCTTCTTCAGCAGATTAGGTATATAAAGAGTTAATTGAGTTACGATAAGGATTGGGGGAAGGCAAGCTGTGTTGCTTATTGGAAGATTTTGATGTGTATTTCCCAAGTCTTTTTCAACTCTGCTCTGAGACTCAGGATTTACAGGGATCAATAATGGACCAGAGCCAGCTCTACAGGAAAGGAGATTTGTCAAAGAAATTGGCATCACTAGGATATGGTCTGTGGAAAGCCAAAGTGGGCGTCACAGGGATGTATAACCTCACTGCCTGAATGTTTCATCCATGCTGCTCCAAACAGGAGCTTTCTACATCAAAAACTGATGACACCTCCATTATTTCCATCTTTCAGAGGTATTACAAAGCAATACATGGCTAATTGACAAATGAATTGGGCAGTCAATTTTTATAGGACTTCAGAAGAGAAAGGGAGAGATTCCTTCTGACTGGGCACATGCACAAAGGCTTCACCAAGGATGTGGAATCTAAGTTGGGACTTGAAGAAAAAAAAGGAGAAGGCATTGTCTACTGAAAAAGCAACATGGTAGAGAGGAAAGAGTGCTAGATCTGAAGTCAGATCCCAGTTCTGATATATGATTTTCCCAAGTGACTTTGGATAAGTCATTTAACCTCTAAGACACCCAGTTTACTTCTCTGGAGTCCACTGGCCCACTGGTGGATCTTCCATGGAGAATTATGGGGAAATTCAGAGAGGAAATGCTCAGGATGGAAGGGTATGGAGTCTACATTGGTAAACCCAGAGGTCTGTTGAAGATCAGAAGTATTATGTCAAAGAATCATGGGAAATGGTACCCAGGCCTAGTCATTGAATTCAACTGCACTTACTTTTTTAGATGAGGAAACATAGACTTAGATAAATGAAGTTACTTGGCCATATGAGTAGTTTGGGAGCAGAATGAATGAGAACTCAAAGTAGTCAGATCATCTTGATCTACACTCCAGGCTCTTTCTTCTATAGCCTACTGTCAGTAGCACTGCCTTAGTAAATGGTCATTCCTCAATAGCAAAAATAAAAAATCATGTTGTGATTCCTAAGGAAATGTGAGAAGATCTTTGGATCAAATTAAAAGCTGATGAGATTCATGGTAATAGTGATGTGATTACAGCATTATAAAATTTTTGAAGCTCTGAGCTCACTATAACCTAGTGATATTTTATCTTTATTTTACATATGAGGAAATCAAGGCTTTGTGAGGCTAAGCTGCTTCCTCAGGGACATGCAGTTGTTCATTACGAAAGCTGGTATTCAAACTCCAGCTCTCTGATTAGAAGAAAATTATTTTTTTCCACTATATATGACTAGCGGTCATTGGATCACAGATCTACAGAGGGGACCTCAAGGACCATGTAGCCCAATTCTTTCATTTCACAGATGAAGAAAGTGAGGTCTATATTGGGGTGCTGGCTTCCCCTAAGACCACACAAGTAACAAGTAGCAAAAAAAAATTGAACCCAGATCCATTAAATCCAAATTCATGGTACTTTCTACTAAACCAGATGTTCTTAACCTTTTTAATATGTGTCATTGATCCCTTTGGTAGTCTAATGAAGTCTATGGACTCCTCAGAATGTTTGCAAGTGAATAAAATATAATACACAGGGTTACAAAGAAAATCAATTACATGAAATGTAGTTGTTGATTTTTTAAAAACTCTTACCTTCTGTCTTAGAATCAATATTGTGTATTGGTTCTAAGGCAGAAGAGCAGTATGGGCTAGACAATGGGGGTTAAGTGACTTGCCTAGGGTCTTGTATCTAGGAAGTACCTGAGACCAGATTGAATCCAGGACTTCTCATTTCTAGGCTTGGCTCTCAATCCCCTGAGCCACCTACCTGCCATCTCAAAGTATTTTTTAAAGCTCATGGAACCCAAGTTCCATGATTTTACTGCAAAATACCCAAAAGCTCAAAAATCACATGATGCTTCTCTCTTATTTTCCATTGTGGATAGAATAAGGAAGATTTAGTTATCTTGTTAAAGGCAGTTAAATTGTGAAGAGATTTAGAGTAGATTTTAAGATCTTTTCAGTGAAAAGGTTGTACAATTGTAGTGCCAAAGAAGGAAGATGTTTTCACGATGACTATAAAGAAAAGTCTGGAACTGCTCTCACTGTGACCTGATCTCAGGGCTCTACCACATGGCTTTGGGAGAATGAATTGGATGAATTCTTGTGGTTCTTCACAACCTTCTAATTCCACTCTCTCTGCTGCAGCAGCTTCATTTGCCAAACTACAAGCATTAAGAAGGTCATGCTTTTCTCCCTCCAGACTACTTCCTAAAACAGCTAGCATGTGACACTCAGGATCATGCCAATATTCTTCTTTAAACAGCCAGACCTTCCAGGACTGATAAGTGATCACCTAAGTGTTCAAATCAGCATTTGGGATTCCAAACCAAGTGTGAAATACCTCTGGCATACCTGAGGATCCAAGGCCATCATCAGCTAATGGCTACAACCAAGTTTTTCTGCTTATGAAATTTCATGGGAGCTCTGGTTTCACAGATAGCCTTAATTCTAGTTCCCTTGAAATGGATGCTTTTGGGGAAGTTGTTCTACAGAAAACAAGCCCCTCTTGAGTTTGGTGCTCAGATCAGTGTTGGTCAGCATTGATCTTCACAAATGCTAAGGATGGGGGCTGGGCAGCTGGGTGGCTCAGTGGATTGATAGTCAGACCCAAAGATGGGAGGTCCTGGGCTCAAATCTGACCTCAGACACTTCCTAGCTGTGTGACCTGGGGCAAGTCACTTGATCCCCATTGCCTAGCCCTTGCCACTCTTCTGCCTTAGAACCAATAACCAGTATTGATTCTAAGATGGAAGGTAAAGGCTTAAAAATGCTAAGGATGGACATTAATAATGACTGGACTTCTTATAGCACTTTTAAGATTTGTGAAGCACTTTCTATTTATTACCTTAAGTTACAACTCCTATGAGGTAGGTACTGCAAGTATTATAATCTTCATTTTACAGGGGAAGAAACTGAGGCTCAGAGAAACTTAGGGACTTGCCAATGGTCATATCACCAAAAAGTATTAAAAGAAGGAGTCTAATCCAGTTTGTAGATTGAACCCACATCATAGATTTAGAGCTGAAGGCAACTAATCTAATCTTTTCATTTTATAGATTAGGAACTAAGGCCTAGATAGGCAAAGTGATTTGCCATCCACGTGGCAAAAATGAGATTGGAACCCAGGTTCTGCATTACTAATCTTGCACTCTGTTCATTAGACTATGTCTGATTCAAGGTCCAGCACTCTTTCTAATGCATAAAATATATCACATTTACTTTCCTGTTTTACTTAACTTGTCAAGAGAAATGAATTCATGTCTAACTTCGTGGTTATTCTTTGTGTTTAACAAA
Source organism: Gracilinanus agilis (assembly GCF_016433145.1). NCBI lineage: Eukaryota > Metazoa > Chordata > Mammalia > Didelphimorphia > Didelphidae > Gracilinanus > Gracilinanus agilis. The sequence continues at coordinate 50,659,079 of NC_058134.1, read as the reverse complement.
CTTTATTTTTTTAATTAATATGATTTATTCACATGTCCTAGCCCTTTACCTCCTCCCTCCTGTAAGAATTAAAATTTAGTTATTATAGTTATATCTTTAAAATATGTGGCCGCCAGGAATCAACAATTCAGGTTGATTCCGTAATTAAATCAGACCCAAGTCAGCATCGGGTTGAGGAGTTTATTTACAATCAGGAAAGTGAGTAGGGATAAAGAGAAGAGGGAGATAGAAGACTAAATAAATGAAGCTGTAAGCCGCAAGGCCCAACAGCCGGATAGGCAGAGTTTAGAATTGGCCCAGCTAGGCCAAGGAAGCCAGCCTAACTTACCCACGTGACAATACAGAGTGTAATCTGTCTGTGGTCTCAGGAGATGCTTCTTCTTCCAGTTCCAGACGCCAACTCCCACTACAGGAAGTTCACTAACTTACTTAAAGAGAATGTGCCTTTCATCACTTCCTGTGGTCCACCTCTAATTCAAATGGACAAATGGCAGTTCCTACATTGATTTGGACTGCCCAAAGGGCAGTCCCTTATTCTTGATTTGTTACTTATTGTCACGTGTGGGTAACTCGTCTCCCCTCCCCACTAAGGGAGGTGGGAGTGACATCATTAGCACGCCTGGGTTGGGTAGATTTTTGACTATTAATAGGATCTGGCTATTCTATTTACACACTCCCCCCATCACTCCCTGCATCACAGAAGGCATCATCTAAGAGACATACATACAAACTATGTCTTTAGCATTTCCATCTTTCAATTCACTTTCTGGAGATAACATTCGCAATTTATTTTTTAAAGTATTAAATTTATTGCCATGTATGATGTTCTCTTGTTGCTACTCATTTCACTGTTCGTTTTCCCTTGTAGTTCTTTCCAAGTTTTTTTATTAGCCTGCTCACTGTTTCTTAGAGCACAATAGTATTCTGTCACAATCATATACCAAACCTGTTCAGCAATTCTCCAATTGATCAGCATCCCCTCAATTTCTAGTTCTTTGCCACCAGAAAGCAAGCTGCTATAAATATTTGGTAACATGTAAGTTCTTTTCTATTTTCCCTGATCTCCTTGGGAAACCAAAGCAATGTGATTGCTGGGTTCAAGCATTTGCACAGTTTTTTTAAACCCTTACCTTCCATGTTAGAGACAGTATTGGTTCCAAGGCAGAAGAGTGGTAAAGGCTAGGCTATGGAGGTTAAGTGAATCTCCCAGGGTCACACAGCTAGGAAGTGTCTGAGGTCAGGTTTGAACCAGGATCTCCCATCTCTGGGCCTGGCTCTCAAGCCACTGAGTCACCTAGTTTCCCCCTATATAAAGTTTTATAACTCTCGGTTAGAATTCCGAATTGCTCTCCAAAATGATTGGATCAGTTCAAGCTGTTATTTTAATATCTGACTATCCATAGATTTTTCATTTCAGAGCTCTGTTGGATTCCTGCTACCAAAAAACACCTTTAAAGTTTTCCCTACTAATGGAAATGATTCCTTCTAAACCATAGACCAGTGGTTCCCAAACTTTTTTGGCCTACCGGCCCCTTTCCAAAAAAAAAATATTACATAGCACCCCTGGAAATTAATTTTTTAAAATTTTAATAGCAATTAATAGGAAATATAAATGCACCTGTGGCCATCACCGCCTCTCTGGATTGCTGCAGCACCCACTAGGGGGCAGTGGTGCCCACTTTGGGAATCACTGCAATAGATAGATAGATAGATAGATAGATAGATAGATAGATAGATAGAAGGATGGATGGATGGCTGAGTGGATGGATGGATGAATGGTGAGAGATAGAGAGAGAGAGGCAGAGAGAGAGAGAGAGAAAGAGTGAGAGAGAAATTTGAATGCAGCCCCCTACTCCAATCCAGTACTAATCCAGTATCTTAACTCAAACCCAATTGTTTAACAAATTTCACCTTATCTATATTTCTCCTCTTATCTCTAAAATTTTTGTGATGTGGTCTTCACATTTCTATTTGGAGCTTTATAGTCAGTGGACACCAATATTTTTTAAATGATAGTGTCTGGCTATAAGTCATAGAACACCAGCCTCTCAAAAACTGAATTTACTGAGCACCCACAGGGAAATGAGAAGTTAGTTTCCTGTGAGCATGAGAAGACCTCTATACATTCCTCTACATAATTTAAATAAGAAAACAAGTAGAATATGTGGCATAAAGGATGCCATCACAGAAGTGTGTAATTGGTTAAAAAAGGGGGGAGCTAATTATGTAGTAAAAATGAGTGATAATTAATGAGTAATCTACACACTCCATTTGTGCCCAAATCATATATCAAGAGTTCTAGAGGAAGGTACCCATCATATTAGGTGGTACCCTCTGTAGCAGATTTTTTGGAAGAAAGGGATATATGGGTTGTTCAGGGACAGTTAACCCCTCTGGTATAGCTGCTCACCCACCTTTGGAGTCTACCTCCACTCAACTCTTACCTGTGGCTCCAGGGAGCCATAGCAGGCACAGTAGCCACACTGGTAAAACTGTCTCAGCAGATGAACTAAACGGGGCTGAAGGTAACTGACAGGTTTCCCTACCATGAGGCAGGGGGATGTCTACCCCAAGTAGGTGAAGATTTTTCCTGTCAGAATGGGTGGATGAGAACAGTTTGTTCCAATAGCCATGAAAGCAGCTAAAGCAGGTATTGTGGGACAACTTAAAGGTTGGTCAGACATCAAAGACAACAAAGTCATTCGTTGTATGCAGGGTCATTACCAATCACCCTGACTTTTGTTTGGCCACTGAACTTCAATGACTTGGAAGAGATAATGAGGCTGATGACTTTGTGTAATTCTGCTTCACCTAAATCCAATTCACACATAAGTCAAGACATCAGCCCATCGATGTCTCTGATCCTCTTCAAAAGTGAAGGTTGAACAACCACAATGACAACTGAAAGATATGGATGAGAAATCCATGGGACTGACAAGCATGGATGGGTAGTCAGAGTGGTAGAGAAACGCTCTAAATTGATTAAATGACATATTCATTTAAAAATTAATAAACTACAGTATCTCTATATCCTTTCAATCTGGACTATATCCATATGTCCCTTGGAATTGCATCAGAGTTCGGAGTGGGGGCACACATGATCTATGGAGACAAGATTTATTAAATCAATGTGATTTTTATTCAAATATTTTATGTACAACAAAGAATCAATAGCAGAGTGGAGTACTGAGTTTAGGATCAGGAAGATCAGAGTTCAAACCCTGTGTCAGACATTTATTACTTGAGTGACCCTCAATAAGTCACCTACCTTCTCTGTGTCTCAGTTTCTTCATCTGTCAAATAAAGACAATAATACTTTCAAATCCAATATCATAAGGTTATTGTGAAGCTCAGATGAAATAACATCCTACAAACTGTTTTGAAAAGTTTGAAGAATTATTTATAGATCAGTTATGATGATTATAATTATTATTAGAAAGCTGTTTTAATAGTTCACAGAGAAGAATGTTCATTTTGTTCTTATTTTGTTTGTATAAAAAAGTCTGAACAGAATTTTTCTTCTTGACATTTTTGCTTTTTTTTAAGGGAAAAAATATGCTCTAAAACTAAACAAAAACAACCCTTTCTCTCTACTCCAGGATGGTGCCCATGTAGCAGGAGCATTCAAATGAAACTAAGATGAGCTCTCAGGTACAGGGTGAGGTGGGGGGTGCCATTATCAGAGGAAATCATCTTCCATATGTCAAGATGTATGAATTCTCAGTGTCCTTCCCCAAAATTGAGACCCATGAAGAGTGGAAATCCATCAGATACTCAGTAGGGAATTTTGCACACTACTGCAATGGAAGCCAATGGGCTACACATTATTAACTCCAAAATGTATACCAACTGGGTTCTTATGAACAATTTAAGTCCCTAAACCCAAAAATGTTCTTGCCAAAAAATATGATAAAATGTGTCAAAAATCCAAACTTTTTTCACCCATTAATTAAGTTCTCATTGGAGGGAAATGGTTAACTTAAAACTATAAGTACCATTCAGTCCTTGTAATCAACCCTAAGACCAATGACAAAGGTACCATGTTAATCAAATTCTTGTGGGATTTATGTAATATTTCTTATGAGAAACTGGGCTAAGAATAATAGTCTATTTCTCAGTGGACATTCAGCACCCGTAAGATGGTTTATACTGGGTACAAAATTGGACTAGGTCTCATACTGTGACCTATAAATGAAAATGTCTGCATGCCAGTTCTGGTTTCATGAGCCAGTTCCCTGGAAGGCAATAATTCTGACCAAAAAGCCGAGCCATCAAAGGGACCATGGGTAGTCTCATCACAATAGGACATTCATTTGGGGGTCCCATAAATATCTTCTACTAGTAGCACTTATTCAAGGAGGGGAAAAAGATGGATATTGATTTTTTTCTCTTCAAACTATGGCTGATTCATTTGCTAAGCTATATACTGTTGCTCAGAGACTGTGAGTTCTAAAATTTTTCTTTAGCCCCTACAAAAAAAAGGAGGGGTAATATGGTATTTGAGAGGCAAAATAGCATAGTGAAAAGATAGCTGGTCCTCAGTGTTAAAGAGGCCTGAGTTCAAGACCTTCATCTGTGACATCCTGGCTGTGTGACTATTCACAAGGCACTTGGTCTCTCAGCTCCTCTGGCAATTCTCCAATTAATGCTGTTAACTTTAAGTTGCAGAATAGGTTCTGATCTATATTTTTAGAAGTTCCTCACTGGGAGCTCCCCCCGATGAAATCTCAGGCCTAGTTAAAAGAAAAAAAAAAGTCTTTTTAATTAGGTTTTTCTTGAAATGCCACACAACCAAAATAGAGTCTGGGCTTTTTTCCCAGAAGTGACAAAAAATAATAATATGTGTATTAGGATTAAGATAGATCAATAGGCACATATACCCATGTCATAAATTAAATGTCAATTAATTTAAAGACTTGAGACTATTTGAGACTCCATTAAAGGTTACGCTATTATCAGTTCTTCTCTAATCTCTAAATAAATACCTATTTTAAAAATTGGAGGGTTCTGACATAATATTTTTAAAAAACAAACCGTGATTTCCTCTTGGGCTCCTGGACTCTAAGAAACAATCTTAATTGCATTGATTTATGCATGAATTTCTGTGACTCCAAATAAACTCTCTTCAAAACCCTCTTTTACTTTGGGTTTCTTCTTTTAATGCCTGGGGAAAGCATGTGAGTCAATTGTTAATTGACTAATTTCAAAGCATAATCCAAATTTTTATTTTACATTGCCACATAGGTCCAAAAATAGAGCTGGCTGACCACAGAAACTCCTCCGCAGACCTCGTCTTCCATATGCGTCCATACATTAGGCTCTTTGTACTGAATATTTGTACCATACACAGTGGACTATATTGTTCCCTCCAGCCAGGCACATTAATTCTTCCAGGGCTTTAGGATGTAGAACATGAAAGAACAGTCTCATAGCTATAGAGTACACCATATAATATGCCATGGTGATTTAGGGACAATAATGAGTGTATCTTCAAAAGACAGAAACCTCAAGGGAGCTAGCTGAGGAGTTGGGAGGAGGAGCTCAAAGGTTAAATCAATAATTAGGAAAACAGAAGAGAGACGAGAAGATTGGCCAGGAGATTTCTTAAAATTGAACACTTGTCACGCAAGTATCTGCCTCACCAGTAATTCTTCAAATGAAGATTAGCTTGAATAACTTATCTACTGGCATGTCAATAAATCTCCTGAAGAGGGTAAAATGCAAAAACCTCATTCATAGATTTACTGTCCAGTGGATTAAATGTAGTGTGTGAGATTTACAGATTCCTGATAAGATGCCCCGCACTAGACCTGTATTTGTTGTTATTTGTTGTTCAGGCATTTACTCATGTCTGACTCTTTGTGACTCTGTGGACTCTACTATTCGTGGAGTTTTCCTGGCAAAGATCCTGGAGTGGTTTGCTATCTCCTTCTCCAGTAGACCCATATTAGTTGAGCTTAAATGTCTTAATTTGCTAATTCAACACTTGAATCAAAAAGATGTGTTGAGTCCCTATTATGTGTCAAGCATTGTGCTGGGTTCCATAAGTGAGCCCAATGACATTCTCAAAGGACTTTGCAATCCAATCATAGATGAATGAAGGAGAGAACCTTTCTTAAGCATTTACTTTATGTCAGGCAACTATACTAAACACTGGAGATCCAGATACAACAAAAGTAAGATAGCCTCTATCCTAAAGGATCTTCCAGAGGAGGAAACAACACATACTGAAGAATGGTGAACATGGAAGGATATTTCGGTGCAGAATGTTACCAAAGATAGTGAGAATACTAGAGGAGCGAACCAACAAGGGTTTCCCTAAAATATGACATTGTTGATTTAATTATAGTTCCCAGAGTAAGAAGTATAATGGTGGGAGAGGCAGAATTAGTGCTTGGATGGCAGAACCAAAGATCAGAGTAAAAAAGCATGGGCAGGTCTGAGGCCAGTCCCTGTCAGCTGCAGCCAGAAGCCTGGCTGGGGAAAAGAAACAAAGGACCCAAAACACTTCCCATTACCTGTAGTGTAATTCAATACATAATCACGAGTCTTAATTAATTGCCTCACTAAGTAGAATATAAACTACTTGAAAGCAGGGACTTTCATTTTTGCCCTTAGAGCCCCAGCACCTAGGTGGCACAAACTACCTAGCACAGAGAGGGCCCTTAATAAATGCTTATTGATTAATTAATTAATTGACTTAAATTCTACATAAACCATAGTATCCCATTACCTGAAGCCATATAACATTACCTGAAGGATATTGGGCTCTTTGTTTCAGGAAGAAGCTCAAGATCCTTAAAGAAATTGTATAATTTCCCAAAGACAATGTAACCCACACTCTGACATTCTGAAGATACAAAAGGAAACAAATCTAAAGAGGAAGGAAAGTGGGAGATGTCTAAAGAGATTGATATAGATTATAGGATCATAGATCCAGAGCTGGAAGACAACCCCTTATTTTTGCAAATGAAAAAACTGAGACCAAAGAAATGTTCAGGAAAATACCCAGCCAACTGACATTTCATATAGATATAGATATAGAAATATAAACACATACATATACATATAAACATATGCATATGCATGCACACATACATATCTTTATCTCTTCACACATATGAAATATGTGAATATATATAGATATGTATATGTGTGTATGTATATGTTTATACATCTGTATAGAACATATATGTATGTATGTGTATGGATTATATGTAAATATGTGATGGAAACAAAGTTAGGCTAAGAAAAACAGACACATTCAAAAGAGTGTCCCAAAATGTGAGCATCTCAACAGGAGTGATGATTGATAAATTTCAGAATAAAGCTGGTGAACAAATCTAAGGATATCCAAAAGGTTCATTTTAGTCATAGTGGATAAAAGTAAAGAGTCAAATAAGAAATAAGACCACTGTCCAGTGTGGATAGGACTCTCATAATTGGTAACAGAAAAAAGGCAGAGCTTTGGATTTCTTATTTTCTTCTCTTTTCTTTACCCAGGAGAATAATCTTTGGACTGGAAGGAATAGAACAAAAAAATAGAAATACCACAATAATTTTTAAAGTGAGATCATAAAAATGTATCTAACTTGATTAATTCAAATGACTTAACCCCAACAAACTACATCCTCAGGTACTGAAAGAATTGCTAGATGTGATTGTTGAGCTACTGTCATTGAGATTGAAACTATTTTGGAGAATGGTCAAGGTGCTGTGAGGCAAGATAAGAACAAATGGCTTCAAGATTTATCCCCCAAAAGGAAGATAAGAGAGTCTGAAAACTAGAATCTAGTAAGCTTCACTTCAATTCCTAGCAGAATTATAGATCAGATTTTTAAAGAGATGGTCGGTAAACTTCTAGAAAAGGATACAGTGATCACAAAGAGCTATCATGGCTTTACCAAGAACAGATCATGCCAAATGAACTTTATTTCCCTTTTAACAAGGTTACTAAACTGGTAAATCAGAGAGATGCCATATACAGACTTTAACAAGGCCTTGGAAGAACCTTTTCTAAAGTACCTTGAATTATACTTCTGAAAATGATGAACAGATGTGGACTAGTTGAAAACATAGTTAGATGGATTATTAAATGGTGGTATGGCTGGACTTAATATGTACTCATGAAGGTGTGTTAGCCAGAAGGAAATTTCTACTGAAATGCCCCCTCAAATATCTGGACTTGAAGTTATGGCATTCAATTATTTTTATCAGTTACTTGGGGTAAGGGATAGATGGCCTGCTTATCAAATCTGAAAGTGAGTAAAATGTGGAATGAATAACTAATGCTTACAATAATTTAAATTTAGGTTTTGTGCTAACTATGAGAATTCTAAAGTAATATTGTGGTCACTGATTTAAAAATATTGCAGCTTAAGTCAAAATGACTTTTAGCAGCTTCATTTACAAAGAGACAGAAAGAGTGAAAGTGGAAAATGTAGATAAAGAGATAGAAAGTACTGCCTAGCTACAAACACCCTAACTTTAATCCTAATGTCTCCAGACCACAAATGCAAATCCAAAAGCAAATCTCACCAGAATCTAAAGTGCTAATTAGGAAGCCAAAATCCAAAAAACCAAGAGATGCTGAAGAATCTGCTGAGAACCTTCAGTGCACACGAGGCTAAGACTGCAAGAACCTCACCAGAACTCACACTGAAGGGAGTGTCCCATGGAAGCACCAACAAGCAGAGAGGATCTCCTCACTGAAGAACCCAGGAAGGAATTACTCCACTCACCAAGGCAACATCCAAGAGAAGAGTCTTCCTCCTTCAGTCCAGCTCACAGATGCAGAGTCCGAGACTGAATCCTTGGGCTGGCCTCTTTAAAGCAGTTTTCTCTACATCACTTCCTGTCCCTCCCCCATTTTAATAGACTCAATCTAAGTCTTTCAATTTGCCTAGCACTGCCCAAGGTGGGTGGCAATAGCCTTTGGAGATGTGAGCCTACTCTAGTAAGTAACTTGTGAATTCTCATACTTATTGACTAGTAAAGTACTAAATTGGGGTACTTAAGTTGTTTATTTGTTTAGCTAAAAATAGACAAGGGGAGAGTTAATCCTATCTTTACATGCCCTAGATGACAAAGTCATAGTCAAAATGATCCCTACAGACTAAAATATTTGGCTGAATCAAATAAAATGAAATTTTAAAGGGCTAAATGAAAATTCTTATAGTTTGGTACAAAAAAAGCATTTAATTGGTTAATGGAGAAGGTCTGGTTAGCAAAAAGTTTCATGAGAAAGTTTTCGTGTGTGTGTGTGTGTGTGTGTGTGTGTGTGTGTGTATAATTAAAAATGAATGTTGGGGGCAGCTGGGTAGCTCAGTGGAGTGAGAGTCAGGCCTAGAGACAGAAGGTCCTAGGTTCAAACCCGGCCTCAGCCACTTCCCAGCTGTGTGACCCTGGGCAAGTCACTTGACCCCCATTGCCCACCCTTGCCAAGCTTCCACCTATGAGACAATACACCGAAGTACAAGGGTTAAAAAAAAAAGTAGAAAAAAAAAATGAATGTGATGAGATATGGCAACCAAAAACCAATAGGATTGTGGTTTGCATTAGGAGTGAAGTAGCTCCCAAGAATAAGGAGGTGATAGTCCTATGATATACTGCCCTATTTAAGCCACATCTAGAGTAATTCGAATCTAGATTTTGTTGGTTCTAGATGTAGGTATTGATAAGCTGGAGAGCATCTAAAGAAAAGCAACAAAATTGACACAAGGTCTCTAGTTCATGGCAAACAAAGATTGGTTAACTAGGGATCCTTAGCCCAGAAAATAAGACTTTGGGAAGGTCATGATAATTCTCTTCAAATGTATGAAAGGTTGTCATGAGAAAAAGGAATTAAACTTTCTATTTGGATTAAAAGGTCAGTACTAGGAGAAATGTCTGGAAGTTACAAAAAGAATAATTCAGAGCAGTGATTCCCAAAGTGGGTGCCACCACCCTCTGGTGGGTGCTGTAGCGATCCAGGGAGGCGGTGATGGCCACAGGTACATTTATCTTTCCTATTAATTACTATTAAATTTTTTTTAAAATTAATTTCCAGGGGGCTAAGTAATATTTCTTCTGGAAAGGGGGCGGTAGGCCAAAAAAGTTTGGGAACCAATGATTTAGAGTTTATATCAGGAAAAACTTACTAACAATTAGAGCTACCCAAAAGTGGAATCGCATGCCATAGGAAATAGTGGATTTCCCCTAATTGAACATCTTCAAGTAGAGAGACTGGGTATCAACTTCTCAGATATGTGGAACTAGAGATTCTTTTTCCAGCATAGATTGGACTTGGTCATTACTGAGTTACTTTCCAACTCTGAAATTATTTGATTGCATGCTTCTTTGTTCCCTTCCAGTCCCAGATTATTAGCCATTTGTAACTATATATGATAATTTGCTGGTTTTCTATCCAATTCTATATCATAGTCTAGTCCAGAGCATTCTTCATCTACTTGGATTTTCCTTTATAAAGAGTTGTATTGAATTCTTCTAAGTTTATGGGTCTCATTTAGGGGGTCATTCATCTTTCTGGGATGTGAATACCCCATACAACAATGGAGAGACACACAATGGGAATGAACAAGTTACAACACATTACAAGTAGGGAATCATATAAGAAAAACAGGATAAGAGATTAATCAGTGAAATGTCTGACCAGGAAAAAAAAAGACGGGTCAGTCAGTTAGTGAGAACAGGAAATAGTATGAATTCTTCTTTGGTATATACACAATTTTCTTGTCAATTGGATCCTCCAAACATATTGTGTGGTTTTCCTACAGTAGATGTGTAGAAAGTCATAGACAAGAGTCATACAAAATAAACAGGCATGGGGCTCAGTGGATTGAAAGCCAGGCCTAGAGACGGGAGGTCCTAAGTTCAAATCTGGCCTCAGACACTTCCTAGCTGTGTGACACTGGACAAGTCACTTAACCCCCATTGCCTATCCCTTACCACTCTTCTGCCTTGGAGCCAATTGAAGATGAGGGTTTCAAAAATAAAAATAAAATAAAATAAACAGGCATGAATGGGTTGTGATCTATACTATCTGAGTGGATGGCCATATCAATGAGAGCACAGAATTTCAGTGGATATATTGTATAAATAAATGTGGTATTGGTGGTGATGATAGTGATAGCTGGCATTTAAATGGCACTTTAAGTTCTACAAAGTATGGTACATGTAATCTCATTTGAGAACAGATATAGATATAGGCAGATAATATTAGCTGAATGCCCCAGGTATAACATGCCCTGCCCCCAGTCTTAGTTTTGGAATGCTAATTGTTGCCATTTTAAATAAGGAAATTATCTGTTTTAGTTTCTTTGATCCCTCCATCACATGCATATCAGCACCCTGGATAGGGAATATCTGTGGCTCTTACTATGACTAAATTATGTTGCTTGGCCTGAGATGGAAGTATGTAGCTGCAAGGGTTAAGTAGGAACAAGAGTCTGTTGTCAGCAGAAAACTGAACTGGCTGCATCCCTCATGTCATTTAGAAGAAATGATTATTCATAGAGTAAGACGGTTCCATGAGAGAGACTGCTGGGACTGAAGGGTTGCATTGTTTGGGCTCTTCAGGAGACTTCCCTGAAGATGGCATGTCTTTTCTGGGATACTGAGCTGTGGATGGATAGCCTGAAGGGAGTGTGCTCTGACTATGTTTTCCTTCCTCCTAAATCTACTAAGCTGTGGATATGCCTTGTACCTTCCCAGGGAGTACAAATCTTGCTTTGACCTTGCCACCTCCCTCAAACCTCTGTGCTCTTTCTTCCCAAACTTTTACTACTTTCATTTCTATACAAACTACTCACAAATCAGCTACTTACAATCTGGCATCTATCACCATAATTCAATAAAAACTAATTTTTTCAACATTAAAAATGACCTCTTAATCACCAAATCCATTTATCCTTAAAACCTCTTCATCCTCCATCTCTCTTCTGCATTCTCATTGTTGGCCACCCTCTTCTTCCTCATGTTCTCTCCTCCTTTGGCTTCTTTATGCCACATTATTCTAGTTACATTTATCCTCTTTTAATGATCTTTCCCTGGCTCCTTCTCCTTTTGCCCCAAAATGCAGGCTTTTTTAAAGGTTCTATCCTTGATCCCAGCCTCTTTTCTCCTTTATTTTCTCCCTTAGAAATCTCATTCCCCCTTTCATGTCTTCCATTATCAACTCCATTCAGTGATGCCCAAACCTTTCTCCTCAGTCTCACATTCTAAACTCTTGTATCTGATTCTGTCTTATTTGTGGATGTCTCTTTTACTTTTACATAGGTATACCTGTGATGTAGAGATAGGTAGATAAACAAGACAGAATACATAGATACATAGATAGATGTATTGCAGGACAGATAGATAGATAGATAGATAGATACATACATACATACATACATACATAGATACATAGATACATAGATAGATACATAGATACATAGATAGATACATAGATAGATGGATGTATGGAAGGATAGATAGATAGATATAGACAGACATAGATAGATGATGGATAGATAGACACATGTATACATAAATACACATACATGAATATAAACATACATATATGTATGCTTGTTATATCATGATACATATGGCAACTGTCTGAAGACACTCCTACCACAGTAGGTCAACATTTTTGTTTATAATAAATGTTTATTGATGAACTGATTTACTCCCTGGAGTACTAAGAGGTTAAGTAATTTCTCCAGGGTCTTCACATAGTTATTTAGTTGTCAGAGGCAAGATTTGAACTTGAGAAGCCTAACTCCTTAACCATTACAATAAATTTCCTCTTACCTATATTTTATCCTTTCCTTTATACCTAGCCAAATAGAACATATCTCTCTGAGGCATAAGTTGGATCATTTTTCTTCATTTTACTCCCAATTCCATTGTATGTTGCAAGTTCTTATTGAATGTTTCTTCATTTCAATTGGCTATTAAGGTCAATCTGCTGCTATTCCTTCCATTTCTTTTATCCAGTTTCATGGTGATTCAATTCTCCCCCTCATACCCAGTCTCTGTGCCTAAGTCCTGGCCCTCTCACTGCCCAAGCCAGTTTAGAAAACTCAAAAAAGGTACAATAGGAATTTTCTCTGGTACTCTTACTATTTGTCACTTCAGCAAAAATAACTGAAATACTCCTGCCACAGAGAGAAGCTTTATCAAAAATATAATTGTATGTCTAAAACCACACAGAAGCAGAAACAGCAAGTGTATGGAGCTATTTCTGAGCTATAAAGGCATAGCTAAATTAGTAGCAATTGGTTTATGTAAGGAAAATACTAATCCAGCATTAGACTTTGCCCTGAATGCTAAATCCTTGGTCTCAAGGGCTTCCAAAGAATCATATTTGCAATGCACACTGAGAACTACATTGCGCTAATTGGAAGGCACAAGGCAGAGTCACCTTTTCTTCATAATGACAGGGGAAGGCCCAAACAACCCTTGACTTCTTGAAACTAAAACCCTGGAATTTCCGTTTTGCTTTATTCTGAAACTGAAGAGAACTGTGGTTGCGGTAACCTTATCTCCCAGAGGAGTTCGAGAGATTCAAGCACTGTATTATTTTTCATCCTATGAAACACTGGGCCCCAAAGGCAAAAGCTACTGGCAATGGAATGAAATTATTCCTGGAAGGTTCTGAAAATGTGATTCCCATTCATGACAGGAAGGGGAAAAAAATGCTTCGCTGTCACCTCTGATGCTCTTTCCCCCTTTCTGGAGCATTCATAGCATTCAAGTATTTTAAGCATTACTATCATTTCTACATAGCACAGCCTCTATTCTAATCCCTACATATTAGTCTTAGCTAACCACAGCTCACTCATGGCTGCTGTTTGCACAGTTGGACATGTCGGACAGAATGAGTTCATCCCTTCAAAGATGAGCTTAAAGCTCAGTCTAGTAGTGTCTTTCTTGCTTACACCAACGACCATTTCCCATTGTTCACACTAGCAGAGAGAGTTTTAATGAAGTCATGTCTCTTAGAGTACTGGGCTGCAGGTGTACAGATGCTGATAAACCTCCTTAACTCGCTGTCAGATCAGCATGTTTATCTTCAAGCCACAGAACGTATTTAATTATAAGAAATGAAGGAAAAGTCCTCCAAATTTGTTCTCTAGCCCAGACCCTAATGACTCATTGGCTACATTGTGTGTTCCCAAGGTTATAATGATGCTGGGAAATAGTTCTCGTGTTGGTAATGTATTTGTCTCCAAGAGAAGAATTGTTTTCAAAATTCTAACTAAATCATTGCAGTCGAGATTGCTCTTGCCCATGGACTGAGTGGACTCTTGTCTAGAAAGTCAAGTCAAATCAAGTCAACAAACATTTGTTAAGTGCTTACACTGTGCTAAGAGTCAGGGATACAAAGACAAGTAAAAGAAAACCTCAAGGAACTTATATTCTAAAAGAATTCTAATACAAAAAAAGAGCACTGAAAAATTAGAGGGGGTAGTCCTGAGGAAGCATGTTGCAAAATCTGGAGACTTTCCCAAAATGGACATTCAGTGAGGGATTGACCAATGGGAAGAGATGGCAGAAAGGGAAGAGCTAGGTGGTGCAATGGATTGAGCTCAAAGTTTGGAGTCAAGAAGACCTGAGTTTAAATTCAGCCTTGAATAATTTTTAGTTCTGGGACCTTAACCAAGTCATTTTACTGCTATTTGCCTCAGTTTTCCCAAGTGTAAAATGGGAGTAATAATAGCACCTACCCAGGGTTCTGGTGAGGATCAGAGGAGATAATAATTGTAAAGTGTTTAGAAATCGTGGGAGGGTATAGATCAGTGCTGGGTTGCAAAATCAAGAGCCTGGTGGGGGAGGGACTGCACTATGTGGCCGTTTCCCCTCTGATATCTGCAATATTTGGAATTCTTTCTAGGTACAAAGGGAAAGGGGAATGCATGGGGCAAGTCCCACAAAGCAGTAGCAGAAAGCACCTAGAGGTGAAAGCCTAGAATGGATACCTTGGAAATTTAAATGAGAAGTATAATAAAAAGAGAGACAAGATTATTATAGGGGTTATGAATCAAAGAATGGGGGTCTAAAGTAGACAGGAATAGAGGATAAAATATGAAGAGAGTAAAAGAAACTCTTTTTGGAAAAGGGAGCAAAAAATGAAATTAAAAATAAATAGGACTAGCTGAAAGGTAGGAAAGAAAGAGAATTTACTTACCTAACTCAGAGCATGGAAAGGGAGAGAAAACTATTTAACCAGATAAAATCAGATGAGAAAAGGAACTAATGAACAAAACCTCAAAGAGAAAGGGATAACAAATGAGACCAGGGGATTGGGCATGTTGGGGAGGGAGAAGAGAGCCAATAGGAACAAGGCCACCTTAAAAAAAGGTTAAAATGAAATGACTAAAGTAACATAATACTTTGTTTACAGAAAAAAGGAAAGCATCATGAATTTTAAACCAATATTATAGTTGAATATAAAATGTAAACTTCTTATACCTTCAGTTATAAATGGATTAAACCATCCAATAAAATTTGAAAAGAAAGATGGATTGGATAAGAAAATAAAACCCTATAATCTGTTGCCTACAAGAAATACATTTTAAAAACAGTCATACGGTAGATAAAACTGAGGAGATGGTGAAAAAATTATTGTGCAACAAATGAATGCAAAAAAGGCAGAAATGCCATCATATTATCTGATAATAAACATTCAAAAACTAAAATGAGATAAACAAGAAAAACATGCTTTGATGAAAGGACACACAGACAATAAACCAACATCAATAACAAATTTACACATTACAAATATCTTAACATCTAAAATCATAAAGGAAACATCTGAGATTTAAGAAGACAAAGTATTGCAATAGTGATAAGATCCTGACTTCGATATCCCTCTCTCAAATTTGGGTTATCTAATAGAAAGATATATAAGAGGGAAAATATGGAACTAAACAAATGTCTGAAGAAGCTAGAGTTAAAATATTTGTGGCATCTTCTAAATGGAACAACAAAAGAATAAACATATTTCTCAGGGCCCTGCTCTATTTAGAACACATCCAAGAGTCCTCATTTCAGTTCTGGAGACTGAATTGTAAGAAGGATATTGTAAAGTTTAAGAGTGTCCATAGGAGCACAATTAGAATGGTGAAAGGGCTATAAACTGTGCTATAGGAGGATAGGTTGAAAGAACTAGGTATATTTAGTCTGACAATGACTATTTTTAGATGAAACATTATTGCAGTCTTTATATTTGATGTGTTGTCAAGTGGAAGAGGATATTAGACTTGTCCCACTTGTACCCCTGGGCAGAATGAGACCAATGGGTAAAAGTTGGTGAGAAACACCTAAGGGGCAACTTCCTCATAATTGAAGCTGTCAAGAAATAGAATAGCTACTTCAGGAGACAAGGAATTTCCACCCACTGGAGGTCTTCTAGAAAAGGCAAAGGATAATGACTTGTCAGAAATTTGTAAAGGAGATATGTTGGTCTGGATGGCCTCTGATTTCCCTTTCCACTCTATAATTCTATGAACTTCTTAATTACCACTAGACTATAACTACAAAATATAGTTTTTTTTCTTTATATTATTCGTACTTACAATTTTATGGCACATTGATATCTCATTACACTAATATACCACAAGGAAACCATTTCCCAATTACTCAACATATAAGTTACTTCTAGATTTTCTCATGATAACAAATAAAACCGCTAAGAATGTTTTTTGTACAATGGCATTTTTTCCACTTTTGTACAATGGCTTTTTTCTGCTTTTAATAATATACTTACTACATGCTTTCTTAACAGTGGGATTGCTGGTCATGAGGTATTATCAGTGTTGTAACTTACCATCTATTTGGAAAATCATGGCCAAATATTGCAGCAACTCACAATTAACATCAACAATGTAAATATGACCCAAGATCAGTCCTTCCAATGTTGAATTTTTTTCATTTTTTAGTATCTTTTGAGAACCTGCCTGTCATAATGGATGAGAAAGAACTAGGGTCAAGTTCTGCCTCTAAAATTTGTTGCATGACTAAAGATCAATTTATATGATAAAAAAAACTTAGTATTATGGTACCTTAAGCATCTCTTTAAGATTATAAATTACAGAAGAGTTGCTGGGCTACATCAATGAAAATCGTTTCCACTCATCGAGTTACAAATCACAAAAATAAAACACAATAGATTTACTAGGCTGATGAATATAGGAGAGTACATAATTTTTATCCAGTTATTATAAAGTTATTTTTTTTCAACTGATTATTAACCATTGGTAGTCACTTCTTTGAGCACTTTCTATTCATATTCTTAGACCAGTCATGAGTAAGTATTGGTCTTCTAAATTTATGTCAATTCCTTCTGCTTAAGGTAAGACTCAGAATAATCTAAGACTCATACAATTTATAAGGTAGACTCAAAGGAAATTGGGTGAAAATTCACCAGGAAATGATCTAGGCATATGATTAGGACAATGGGAGCTCAGCTGGGCAAATATGACTAGACTATTATGAAAGAGATTCTTTGCAAAGCAATGTTATACAGCACATTTTTTTCTCCAGGGGGACTGCTACCTCTAGAATCATTTTCTCCATTGTTTCAATTCCCACGTTATTCCTGCCAAAAGCCAGTCATCATAGAGTCCAAGAAACATAAGCCTAGAAGGGAGAAAATGTCTAAGATCATCTTATTTTTTTCACTTCTCCTTCTTTCAGAAGCTTCAAGAAACCATTGTGGCCAGATGAGGATATAGTCTATATTGAAACATGTTATTGAAAGGAGGTCTCACACTCTCTCTTCAAAATCTCATTTTGTGGCTTCACATTCATTTTCTATTCACTAATAAAGTCTTAACTAATATTGGAGGTTTTCTGATAGTCACGAGAGGTCAACCAAGAAAACTATTCTTGAAGCCATAGAATCAGAAAATAGTAAGTTACTCAAAGTCTATAAATTACCTCCAGGTTTTTATAGGAGAAACATGGCATATTTGTAAATATTAAGAACATGAATATTTTGATGAGCTCAGCTCAGAGGGGCTCCTGTCTTACTTTTGGCATGGCATAAAAACAATTTCTTTAAAATCAAATCTTTTGGACAGTTGAGTATGATTGGAAATTAAAAAAAAGTTCTCCAGATGTGGTCTGCCACGGCAGAGTACAGTTGAAATAACTGTGTCATAGATCATAACCCTTTCTGATTCCAGGAAAGATCTATCCTTTTGAGAATGGAATTTACTACTTTAAAAAATTCTTAGGCCTACTTTCACTTAATAAAATACAGATTTTACATTTTGTGCTTATTTAATATCTTCTAGCATCTATGAGACAATTTTTTCAAACAAACTTACAACCATACATTGTGTGACAAAGCTATGACCCCATCCATCCATCTATTGGATGCCTTCCCTTGATTAAGTTGAGGTACCACAGTTTGTTGATCAGAAAACTTTAGTTTTCATCATTTCTTATTTCCAACCAATACAAACCTCGAATTCTTTTAAACCATGAACTCCATCAACACTATGTATATATTATTCATAGTACCTCTTTAAATTAAATTATCCCTGAAAAATCCTTTTGGGAGAAAAATATTAAATTCTATGCTTGGGACTAATACTCTTCCCTACAGTCTTCCTTCATTCAATTTTTCCTTCCACCAAGACCATCATTAACAATAACTGAAACTAAGGAGCAAAGTCCTTTGTTATATTACTCTAAATTCTTCAATCACAATACATCTTTACGTATTACACATTGGTTCTTTACCTCTTTCAGGGGTTCAGTCAATCAAGAAGAATCTATAAAGTACCTACTATTTGCCAGGCACTGTACTAGGCACTGAGGATACAAAAGAAAAAAATGAAACAATCCTTGTCCTCCAAACCTTGCATTCTATCATGGCAGACAACATATTCATAGATAAACCTATGCAAAATAAATAAATAAAAGGAAATTTGTAGGGGAAAGGCATAAATAGCAAAAGGACCAAGAAAGGCTTCAAAGAAGGTGATGCTTGAGCTGAGCCTTGAAGCCATCATAAAAAGCAGAAGCGAAGAAGGAGTATATTCCAGAAATGGGAGATGTTTCGTGCTAAGACAAAGTAGCAGAAAATCAAATGTAAAAATGTCAATTGACTAGATTATTGGATTGTGGGAGGAATTTATATGTAGTAAGTCTAGAAAACTATTTGGGCCCAAGTTGTAAAGGGTGTTAAATGTCTGGGAGTTTATATCTGATCCTAGAAAGGGGTACTGGAATTTACTGATTAGGGGAGTGATATGAGAAGGTCTAAGCTTTAGGAAAATTGCTTGTGGACATTTTAAGGAAGATGGATTTGAATGGGAAAAGACTTGAATCAAGGAGACATGTTGGAAAATTATAGTCCAAGAAAGAAGTGATGAGAGTCTAAACTAGTGTGGTGGCTATGCAAGGAGATGAATATGAAAGACATCCTGGAAATAGAAATGACAAAACATGGCAACCAATTGAATACATGACGTGGCATATAGGATGATATAAAGGGTAGAGACTTAAGTGAATGGAGAAATTGGGGTACTCTTGACAGAATTAACTAACTTCAAGAAAGGAGTGAATTTCTGTGAAAGATAACTAATTCTGCTTTGGACATACTGAGTTTGAAGGGCTCATGGGATATCTAGTTCAATGGGCAATGGATGATGTAAGATAACTGGATAGGCCAGGACTTGACATATAGATCTGGGAGTCATATGTGTAGAGATGAGATCTCCAAGTACAAAACTATAGGCAGAAGAAGTCTTGTAATATGCTTGAGGGATGTAAGGGTGATGATCCAAGACTGAGTAATGTTCTGATGGATCAATTGAGAGAGATCACAGAATCATAAAATTTCAGAGGTCTTTAATCCAATTCTGCTTGAATAAGAAACCTCTTTCTGCATCAAACATGACTACTGTTCACCCAGCTTCTTCTTGAAGACCTCTGCTGTGGGAGTTTGTCCTAAGGCTTCCTATTCACTTTTGGATTAGATAGTTCTAATTATTAGGAAGATAATTTCCTGATATCAACCCTAAATTGGCTTCTTTGCAACTTCCACCCATTATTCTTGACTCTGAACTCTGAACTCTGAAACAGAACAAGTTAAATCTCTTTTCTACTTAATTTTTCAAATATTCAAATAAAACTATAATGCACCTCCCGAGTCTAGTCTTCTCCAGGCTAAACATTCCAAAACTATATATATATATAGTTTTGGAAT
>NC_058134.1:50518773-50628961 GCF_016433145.1 Gracilinanus agilis | reverse complement strand
TACACACACACACACACACACACACACACACACACACACACACACACACACAGAGTAGCTTCCTAGGCTTTTCTCCTCTCTTTTTACCATTTCAGTGAAGCAACTCCAACAAAATCACCATTGGCTGCCATCACTGTTATTACATGGACTAAGGACCCCTGAGTAAGCCGACTCATGCCATAAGCAAGACATTTAATTTCTCTTTGCCTCAGTTTTCTCATATGTAAAATATATACCTGAACCTAATCATGGAATATCAAAGCAGGAGGGAAATTTATAGATCATTTAACATAATGCCCTCATTCTACAAATAATAAACATATAAGCATTTATTTGGTGCATAATATGTGCTAAGTGGTTTGTGTTTTTTTAACCCTTACCTTCTCTCTTAAAATCAATACTATGTATTGCTTCTAGGAAAAAAGAGAGGTAAGGGCTAGGCAATGGGTGTTAAGTGACTTGTCCAGGGTCTGAGGAAGTATCTGAGGTCAAATTTGAACCCAGGACTTCCCATTTCTAAACCTGACTCTATCCACTGAGCCCCTAAGTATTGTTCACAAATATGATTTTATTTGTTTTTATGAACCACCCTGGGAGGTAGGTGCTATCATTAGCTCTATTGTACAATTAAGGAAACTGAGTTAAACAGACTTTAAGTAATTATTTGAACTCAGATCTTCCTGACTCCAGCTGCCTCTATACTGAATAGATTGTGAGTCTCAGAGAAACCTGAAAGCAACAGGATGCATAATCCTGGGCAGGTTCTTTCACTTCACAGTCCAACAGGCAATCAATCCTCTAGGCTTCAAGATACAGCTGCATTGACAAAGTGAGATTCCTCACTTAAAGTTACCTATACTAAGATACTATGATAGATACTAAGATATATGAGTATTCAATCCCTATAGATTTAGATCTGAAAATACCTTAGAAATAATCTAGTCCAAAACCTTCATTTTAGAGACAAATAACAGAACCAAATATGAAGTAACTTATCCAAGGTCACATAGGGTGTAAGTAGCAGAATCTGGATTAGAGCCTGGGTCTCCTGACTCTAAGTTTAACACTCTTTCTACTGCACCAGAATATGCAATATTGTGTATATAGAATAATATATTTATATTATTTGTATTTATAATATTTCTATTTTATGATTTATATATGATATTTATAATAATTAAATACCACAACTTTCTGAAACTAAATTTTAGGTAAAATTATCATTGCTGATCTGAATTGGTAGAGAGATTGTCCAGGGAATTCCTTATAATAATAAAATCACAAATCCAAACTAAAACAAATTTAAATATTAACTCACGGTTCAATATCACCCTATGGTTTAGGAGGTACTTTTCTTAAACAACCTCATGGGACAAGTAGTTTTGCTTTGGAGAATTAGATTATTGAATTTTTCAATTAATTTTTTAATTTGCCTCTCCATGGACTGAGTGAATGGAGAAGAAGGAAATCTAGTTTAGACTTGTAATTTTATCAGAATGGAAAATTCTCAGTGTGGAAACTTCTTCTACCAGATATAGGTCATCACCTTCTCTGTAACTTAGAATCTTTGTTTCCTGAGACCTTGGCAGGCTAAGGGATATGCTTACATAGCTATTATGTTTCAGGGTAGGATCTGAACTCATGCCTCAATGGTTCTGAGGTCCACTCTCGACCTACTAAGTGGTATATATTAGCAGTTATTAAATAGAGTAATTATTAGTTCTATTTTGTGGATAGGGAGCTAGAAGACAGAGAGAAGTTATGTCATTTCTCAATTGTATGTGACTCTTCATGAGCCTTTTTGGGGTTTCCTTGGCAAAGAGAGTAGAGTGATTTGTCATCTCCTTCTGCAGTTCATTTTATAATTGAGGAAACTGAAGCCAACAGGATTAAGTGACTTGCACAGCATCACGCAGCTAGGAAATATGAAGATGAGACTTCCTGACTCCAGGCCTAGTCCTCCAACCATTGTGTCACCCTTCCAGAAGTCACAGGTTTAGCAGCACAACCAGCACTTAAATACCAAGCCTCCTGACTCTTTGCTTAATGTTTCTTTAATGATAAATAAGGAAGCAATTTTTAAAAATAAAAAGTAACATGTAATTATTTTTGTTATTGTTTCTAAAGGAGTTCACTGTTATTAATCATGTTGCATTATTTTTATTTTTTGTTTGGCTTTTTTGTTTTTTTTGTTTAGAGCTTTGTTTTCTGCTGTTGTTATTTTTTTTAATCCAAATCTGTGATTTCAAGAGAAAACTTTCTCCACCAATACACAACATTGTCCATATTTAGTCTTTAGAGTGTTGCCTAGGGCATTAAAAGATTAAGTCACTAGCCCAGGATTCTATAAAGGTTGGACTTGAACTCAGGTGTCTTCCTGATTAGGAGACAGGCTCTTTATCCACTCTACATAATGCCTCTTGTTGTTTGCATATTTTATTATTGATCAGCTCCAAATACCCTCCCTATTCATAGAGCCAGCCTCCCAGTCAGAAAGACCTAGGATCAACATTTCCATCTGATGCATATTGCCAGTTTTCTTGATTTTTGTCTTGCCTCTGGACTTTGATGACTCTGGAAGAGTGTGTCAAGCTGATGACTTTGTGCAACTCTTTCTCATTTAAATCCAGGTTAGTTACAAGTCAAGACATCACTCCCATGATGTCATTGGTCCTCTTTGAAAATAAAGGACTAACAAAGCTGTCTATACAACCCTGAGCAAGTCTCTTAAGCTCTCTAAGTCTCAGTCTTCTCATCTGAAAAAAAAGAGGGTTGGATTCGATGACTTTCAAAGTACCTTCCAACTCTAAATATATGATTCCATGGTTCTAATTGGACCTTAATAATTATTATTATTTACATTTCACCCTAGGTGCAGGCTCCAAAGGAAAAACCTTTGATGATGATTAAGGTGATACTTTTGGAAGCTACACCTAACTTGTGGCAAATAAAGTGGAGATCTGTGAGCACGAGAGAAATAATAGATGACATTTACCTGAACCACTGAAGTTTTCAAAGGGCTTCACTACAGTCCTGTGAGTTGGGTTCCCATTTTAAAGATGAGATAAACTACTGGATCTTTTCCCAAAGAGATAATTTAAAAAAAAAAAAGGATCTCCTTGTACTAAAATATTTATTGCAGCTCTTTTTGAGTTGGCAAAGAATTGGAAATTGAGGGGATGTCCATCAGCTGGGAAATGACTGAACAAATTGTGATACATGTTGGTAATGGAATACTATTGTGCTGTACGAAAAATGATGATGATTTCAGAAAAAGCTGGAAAGATCTACATGAACTGATACAGTGTGAAATAAGCAGAACTGGGAGAACATTATACACAGTAACAGTAACGTTGTACAGTGATCATCTGTGAAAACTTGACTACTCTGAGCAATGCCATGATCTGGGAAAATCCTAAAAGATATGATAAGGAATGCTCTCCACCTCCAGAGAAAGAACTATTGGAGTCATCTTTCACATCAGTGTATTTTTGTGTTTTTTGTGTTTTGGTTATGTATGAATTTGCTCTTACAACAATGACCAATGTAGAAGTGTGTTTTGCGTGATAGTAAAAACAAAATTTTTAAAATAATAAAGATGAGGAAACTGAGGCTCATAGAGGTTAAATGATCTATTTATGATTTAGAAGCTAGTTGATGTCAGGGGCAGGATTCAAACCTAGGTCTCACCTTTCCAAGTCAGTTAGATTAAAAGTATAGATCAAAGAACCATCTTCAAAAATACATATTTGTGTATTAGACCCCTATCATACCTGAAAGTTAATAAAAGCCACGAGTCAAAAAGGAGAGTGGGGATGTCTACCCTAAGTTCATTTTGATTCAGTTTAAACAATATTTAGTATCTTCTATGCATGTATCAAGCACCATGCTAAAAGCTTTTGCCAAGAGAGGGTAAAAATATGTGAAGTACAAACCTTAAAGCATGACATAAATGGTAGTTATTTCTATGGTGATGATCTCTAATGTTGTGGCCCTGCCTGGAGGAAGGGAAAGGATTAGATAACCCCGAAAGGCATTTTTAGCCCTATGGTTCCATGCTCCTGTGTACACCCCTAGCGCCAGTTATCTCTCAGCCACCCTCCCTTCCCTTGAGCAGAAGAGCTACTTTCTCCATTGGCTCTGTTCTTGAATTGAAATTAAGATAATAAGATAATTACATATTACAACCATTACCACTACTATCTTCATGTTATCATTTGAAAAGCCGCAAGTCAAAGAAGCTAGTTTAAAGTGTTTTAAAACTGGTTAATCCAGATTGTAGGAAGAGATTTACAAGTTTGAATCTAAAACACAGAATTCCCAGAGAACAGCTAAGATCCCTTCATCTCTCAGGAAGGGTCAAAGTTTTACAAAAACAACCCCAAACTCCTGTGTTACTTCAGATGTATCTTATTATTATTCTCTGGCTCTGAAGGGCCTCATTTATTATTTATTGCCCATCCTTCCCTGTTTTTCACCTTTTTTTTTTAACTTCTCAGTTTTCTGGATGGGATCTGACCTTGAGCTCTTAAAAGAGAGAGAGCAGCTTTTACCAAGCTAGAAAGGTTTTGAGGCCAGCTCCTCTGATGGACCCTGTGCCCATTACCAGAGGACCAGCACATCTAGGCTGCAATAGATTTATTTTACCAGTTGCCTGATAGGCAGTGACTTTCTCCAGCAACTTCGAGAACTTTTTGTGAAGGCAAGGAGCAGCTGTAAACCGGGGGAGCCTCCGCACCCACAAAATGAGAGATCTTCTGAAGAATCTCTTGAAGTCTGTGTGTTGAGATGATTAACACATGTTGGAGAGTTCAGTTAAGACATAGTGCTTGGACCATAATGGTACTCGTGCCTGGTCAAGAAGTGATCAGTGAAGCAGCAATGCTATGATCTAAGATATTTCTGAGGGATTTATGAGAAAGAACGTTGTCCACATAAGAGAAAGAACTATGGGAACAGAAACACAGAAGAAAAACGACTGCTTGATCACATGGGTCTATGAGGATAGTATTGGGGATGTAGACTCTAAGCGATCACTCTAGTGCAAATATTAATAATATGGAAACAGGTCTTGATCAATGACACACGTAAAACCCAGTGGAATTGCGCATTGGCTATGGGAGGGGTGTTGGAGGAGGTGAGGGAAAGAACATGAATAATGTAACCATGGAAAAATATTCTTAATTAATCAATAGAAAAAAGTGATCAGTGAGCCTTTGTCTGACGTGGTATATATTTGCTCTTTCTCCCATGTTATGTCATACAACAGCTAGTTGCCAAATCTGTTTATCCAATTCTGTAGCCAGCATATAGAGATAATTAATTAATAAAATAAATAATAAATAAATCAAAATGTATTAATCAATCAATAATCAACAATTAAGGACCTACTATGTGTCAGGCACTGTGCTAAGCATTGGAAGAGAGACATTTATGGGCATATGAACACATATACACAAATAGATGTGGACATATGTATGTATATAATTAGACAATGTGTGTATATAAATAGATATATAATTTTAGTTATAATATACAAATGCATAGGGACTATATCTGTGATTTCATTAGTATAGAAAATTCTATGAATGAAAGGTGGCACCTGCTCTGGAACTTAGAATGCTGCCTAGAATACTGCTCAGGCAGAATGTCATGTATGTTCTTGAACCCAGTTTTTCTGATTCAAAGGAAGTTGTCTATTATATCATGCTCTTTCCCTCTCTCTGAATTTCTTCCTCTGTCTTTCTCTCTCTTTCTCAGTCTTTCTTTGTCTCTGTCTTTCTGTCTGTCTGTCTCTCCCTTAGCCTCTCTCTTCATCTCTCTTTCTCTCACAAATTATTTTTAATCCTGGCTTCTCCGGCTTCCTTCAAGAACCAGCTAGAAGTGCCAGTTCTATAAGAAGCCTTTCATGATCCCTTCATGTATGTATGTAAATAATTATATAATATATGGACATTAATTAAGTATGCTATATGTAGTTTTCATATTCCTTTATATCCTTTTATAATATCCTATTATTTTTATTGGAATAACATAGTGACTTAAAAATCTCTCTGATTGTCCAGAATGAGGGGAGGGGGACGGACTAAGGCTAGAACAAGGAGTAGCTAGGTGGTGCAATGAATAGAGCTCTAGGCCTGCCTGGAGTCAGGAAGACTCATTTTCCTGCATTCAAATCCAGCCTTACTAGCAGTGTGACCCTGGACAAGTCAATTCACTCTGTTTGCCTCAGTTTCCTCATCTGTAAAACAAGCTGGAGAAGGAAGTAGCTGACTACTCCAGTATCTTTGCCAAGAAGACCCCAAATAGGGTCATGAAGAGTCAGACAGAACCAAAACAACTGAACAGCAAGAAGCCTAGAACAGTACTCCTCAACCTTCTTTAGGTTCATGGACCCCCATTGGCAGTCTGGTAAGGTCTATGGATTCCTTCTCAGAATAATGTTTTAAAATATCTAGAATAAAATACACAGGACTACAAAGGAAACCAATTATACTGAAATAATTTTTCCCTAAAATTCTTTGAACCCTAGAAATAAGAACCCTTTTTCTAGTGAGACTATATGGGAAATGGGGAGGAGAACTGGAAGGAAAATGGTCTGTTTACTGTGAACCAAAGGCATTGGATTTTCTGGTTAGATAAGCCTACTCCATCCCTGAGAGGTGAGCATGTGCCTGATGGTGCAGGTGAAACTCCTGTATATTTCTTCTCCTGGCTTCCCCAGCTGCCTTCAAGTATCAGCTAAAAGCCTCACCTCTACAAGAAGCCTTTCATGATCCCCCTTAATGTCAGTGTCTTCCCTCTGTTAATTATCTCCAATTTATGGAAATATCTTATTTTTACATAATTGTTTAAACATCATCTTCCTTATCAAACTGTGAAATCCTTGAGAGTGGGGACTATCTTATATATTTCTCTGTTTTGGGATGTTAGCACAGTGCCTTATACATGGTAGGCACTTCATTAATGTTTGTTTGTTGACTGATTGATTGCTCTCTCCATGAAATGAACTGACCCTTATGGCAAATGTTCCTTTTCCCCAATCCTGAAATAACCTTGTATTCTAAACTAGGACTGAATGTTTACTTGTCTGCACAAGCATTCCTTGACTTACATATATGTAATCCATTCTGATCCCTCATCCATTGATCAAAATATGCTGATGATACCTGTCCCCACTGTGCTGGCATCTCAGCCATATTCCACTTCCTTGGGTAGAAGAATACCATGTTCACCTGACTTAAGCCCAGGAAGGTGCTGGTAAATGTTTAACAACCAGTTTTCACACACACACCCCCAAAAAAGCCTACCCACAGAACATTGCCAAGTTTAATATACATTATTAGTATTTTCCCCATCTTTCTTAAGTCTAATTGTTAAATCAGTTTTGGATTTCTAGCAGTTGCCAATTTCTGAAGTATAAATATTCACAATGAAAATTTAACAATCAACTCTCATGAGCCAGTAGAACTGGATCCAGCACGCCCCTACTTAAATCTACCCAGACTACAGAAACTCCTCTTTTGCCCTATCCTATAGACGCATTATTGATAATGAAATTCCATCCGTAGGGATAGATGGAACAGTAAAGAACCTGAAAAGCCCCTATCCCATCTTGCTCAAGGACTTCCCTTAAGCAACCCTGACTCCTTGAACTTTTCAGGGAAAACAAAGTTTCCAGGAAAGGAAAAATAAGTTCTTTTCCAAAGGATGCTGGAGAATCTTGTCTGAGACCCTAGAGGGAAGAGTCATCATCAACTCACTAAGTAAGTAAAATGCCTGAAGCAGAGCAGTGTCATACCATTGACTGGAAATATCAGAATCTGACTTGGAAGGGACAGCAGGACTCATCTAGCCCAATACTTATATAGGAATTGCTTCTATAATATCCCCAAATAGTGACCATGTACCTTTCCCTGGAAGGTGTCCAATGATAAGAAGCTCCCTCAATCCCTATGCAGCCCATTCCATTTGGGGACAGTTCTAGTTCTTCTGAAGTTTTTCCTTGCATGGATCCCAAATCTAGGAAGTACTGAATGTTTGCTTGTGTGTACAAACATTCCTTGACTTACACATAAGTAACCCATTCTGAGTCCTCATCCACTGATCACCAAATGGTTTCACCAAATGCCCCCAGGGCCACACAGAAGAAACACCATTAGATTGTTAACTCCCTTGAGGGCATAAACTGTCTTTGGCCTCTTTTGTTTCCCCAGCCCATAGCACAGTGTCTAGAGTGCAGTAGGTGCTTAATAAATGTTTATTGATTGACAATCCAAACCCTCCTCCATATAACAGTCCTTCATCTACTTGAAGACAGTTATCAGGTCATCCCTACCCCAAGCCTTCTCTTCTCAAGGCTAAGCCATTCCTTTAAGGCATGACCTCCAGAATGGTCATCTTGATCACCCTTCTTAAGAAGCACTTCATTTTATGTATGTTACCAATCCCTAGATTCAAATCTTAATCGTCACCATATGTACAGGTCACAAGTCATTGAAGTCATTGAAGCTTCTCTGAACCTCACTTCCCTCATCTTTAAGATAAAGTTTTGGATTTGAGGACCTCTGAATTACCTTCCAACTCTAAATCTATGATCCTGGGTTAGCAATAAGTTTATACAAAAATTTTAAAGTGACAATTATAATAAAATCTAATGAATAACCACATCCTAGTTTCTGTATACATTATCAAAACAGACACATAGCCCAGATATTATGCCCTTCCACAACAGTGCCCATAACCAAAGGAAGACAGCTAGACTCCAGGACTCCTAATAGAATTATGGCACTCCATTGAGAACAATGAGCTTGGCACAATCTCCTGGTATAGTGCGTCATAATTCCAGGCTCAGCTTCTCTGGACAGAGATATTACTAGTCTTGGCTTTCCCTCCTTCTACTATAGCCAGATTTCCAGGATCTAGGACAATGGACCTTAGTGTCTATGTCTTTAAATCAGGAGGGAGGGAAGCAGGGAGTTAGAAAAATAAATTCGACACTGTTGGTGGTCTGATCCATCCAAGCCATCATGTCCCATCAAGCTGCAGCTCCTATAGAAGTCCTCAGGCAGATTTGCTCAAAGGACAGTCTGGGTTTGGATCATCTAAGCTATCTATCAGGAAGATGAAGTTGGAGTTCCCCAAGACAGTATACCATTAATCAACAGATTAATGAAGCTTTAAAAAAAATGAAAATCAAGCACAAACAGTACTGGTACTTTCTGTTCCTTCTATCTTTTCTCTTCTTTCTTCTGCTTGCCTAGTCTGTTTTTCTTCCTTTGTTCCCCTCTTTTATAATTTCTAAATATATTTATTCACATTCAACCTTTTGAGTTGTAGGTTATAGTTTAAATACCATGGAGTGGATAGGTGGGGAGGGGGTCTTTTTTCTCATCTTCATAACAAATAGCTGGTCTATTATTCAATTTTCCTTTACATTAACAACAGTGAGAAAGACATCTAAAAAATGAAGAGTTAGAGTCATGGATAAAATCTGAAGAAATCTGGAAAAGTATTGATGATCCAGTAATATAGGTTAAATTAAGATTTGGTATCAGGACAACTTCATAACAATTTACAGGTGGCCTTGGAAACTAAGAAGTGCCCCAACCTGGATATTTTCAAGCAAAAGTTGATTGGTCACTTGCCAGCTATGTTACAGAGGCCACTTGGTGGACCAAGGGATAGAACTTCCTGGAATCAGAAAGCCCTGAGTTCAAAGCCAGTTTCAGGAATTTGTGAGCCGTATGATCCTAGGCAAGTCACTTAACTTCTGTCTGCCTCAGTCTCCTCAATTGTTAAATGTGTATAATAATAGCACCTACCTTGCAGAATTATCATGAGGATTAAATGAAATCATATTTTAATCACTTGATATAAAGTAGTTATTTAATAAATGGTTATTTCTTTCTCTGCCCTATTAGAAAGAGGATTCTTGTGTAGGTTCCGGTTAGACTAGATGATCTCTGAGATCCTTTCTAATTCTGCTTTTTAAGTGATCCTATAAATTGTGTTTTAATCCTAATTTCTATGCTTGTGGCAGATAAAAGAAGAGGATTCTGGCCCAATTATTTTTTGCTTTAGGGACAAGCACAACAGAAAATTCTGCTCAAGTGCAAATATGAGTAGCTAGAAAAGAAGGTACCTATCTACGTCAATTTCAATGAACTTGGCCTTCAAAGATAATCATTTAAAAACATATTTTAATAATAATAAAAGTGTTTAAATAACCCTTATTAGTTAGATTTGAATCATCTATTCAGACAGATTTTTCCCATGTCACACACAGTATCCATTTAGCAAAGTTTTCAAGTGCCAAGGGGATGGGGGCAGTGAAGGGGAAAGTAAAAACAAGAATCATGTAACCATGGAAAATTTTTCTAAAAAATAAAATATTCAAATCTAAAAAAAAGACAACTCCAAAAAAATAAAGTCTATAAGTGAGAAAAATGCAAAAAAAAAAGTTTTCAAGTGCCATGATATTCAATAATCTAGTCATATTGAAGACCTGTTGCTAAGAAACATCATCCTACCAGTGAAGTATCTCTTCAGCTTGTTCAGGTAGATTATTACTTGCTACACCATTCTCACTCCAGTAGAGACAGATAGACAGGCAGAAACAGAGAGGGTAGGGAGAGAGGGAGAGGGAGAGGGAGAGGGAGAGGGGGAGAGAGAGAGAGAGAGAGAGAGAGAGAGAGAGAGAGAGAGAGAGAGAGAGGGGGGGGGGGAGGGTGGGAAAAGAGGGTTACAGGGGGAGAGAGAGGATGAAGAGAGTCAGAGAGGAATCTTGGGAAGGCAGAAACCTAATTTCAAGAAGCAAAGGAAACTCCAAAAATTTCAGCAAAGAACCTTTCCCTTCCTTTTCCCAAGTCACCAACTTGGTGAACAGAGTACATCAAAGGTGCCCAAACTAGAAGGGTCCTGCAAGGATTTCACTAGAATAAAATCACTTTATAGATTCAGAATTTATAAATGGAAAGAAGCATAGGGATCATCTCATCCATCTCCCTCATTTTACAGATGAAGAAAACAAAGCTGAGAAGGTATAAAATTACATTTGACATTTTGCTTATTTTTGAGACTAAGCTGAAATTGTAGAACACACATTATTTAGTAAGACCTTGGTCCAAAGAACAATTAGCCAATTATTTAATCAAGATCTTGCTGTCAACTCTAATGATATTTGATTGAGCTCCTCTGCCTTCATTCAATTCAATTAAAAAAGAAACATTTATTAAGCACCTACTCTTTATCAGGTACTGTGCTAAACTCTCGGGGAAAAAATAAAATAATCCTTGCCCTTAAGAAGCTTATATTCTTTTTTCTCTGCTCATCTTAGGAAACAAACCTAATAATGGTATTGCTGGGCCAAAAGGTGTCCAAAAGGAAGAACTGATAAACAGCAATGAGAAGTCGTTTTATATATACATGTATCTTTTTGTCAAATGATGCCTTCTCTAATGGAGGGAGGGAAGATGGGAGTTAGCTGGGTGTTCTAATGTAACAAACAAATTAATCATTTTCTATGAAGAGGCTTATATTCTCCTGGGGTAGGAGAAGGGAAGCAGAGGCAGATTCATACAATGGACATAATTACTGTACAGTTCTGAATATTTGCACTGTCATTTTACATGACTAGTTAAATGCATGACCCACAACAAGTCAGGTTTCCCAATGACTCCCTAGGACTGAATTTAGCCACCATGGAAAACGGAGTTCATTCTCTCAAAATACTATGGGACCATGTGGTAGCATCAATTAATTATCAGACAAATTGACTCTCTGCAGAATTTACCAGTTATAGAACTACTTTAAGTAGAGCATTACTTTAAGAGATGGGGGAAGGTGCCAATTACAAAGGAATTAGATGCTCCCAGATTTCAATAAGGACAGAAATCTCCACTAAGTGATTGTAGTTTTCCCAAGTCCTTGATTCTCAGGGAAGTGCCCACTCATAAATCTGGGAAAAATCTGAAGTGCTATTCCTTGCTTGTAGACGGGTCAATGCATAGGAATAGATTTTTTCCAACTGTCCTTGGAACACACCCTCCCAAATTAATTTTATACCTATTCTTCTTAAATACCAGTTCAACAATGTCATTCCCTTGGTCAAAAACCCATTGCTTACAGAATTCAGTACAAAGTCCTGAAATTCAAGGAATTGTACAATTGAGCCCCTGCCCACCTTTCCACCCCATCCTCTAGATCAGTGGTTCCCAGATTTTTTTGGCCTACCGCCCCTTTTCCAGAAAAAATATTACTTAGCCCTCTAGAAATTAATTTTTAAATTTTAATAGCAATTAATAGGAAATACAAATGCACCTGTGGCCATCACTGCCCCCTTGGATCGCTGCAGCACCCACCACGGGGTGGTGGTGCCCACTTTGGGAATCACTGCTCTAGATGATTCCTATTTCTGTCTTTCCTTCGGTTCACAGATCTTCTGAGAAGTCATCTGTACTCATCCCAGCCTACTGGAACTTTTTCCTCTAAAACTTCCGCATCAGTAATAGGATATTCAACTAAGTAGTGTATTATATCTAGAAATATATGTATATACTAATATATGTATTGATCTAGATTAGATATGGATATAGATATAGGTACTCTAGCTTTTATATTCACTTTTCAGTTATGTATGACTTCATGACCCTATTTGGAGTTTTCCTGGCAAAGATACTTGAGTGGTCTGTCATTTCCTTCTCCAGCTCATTTTACAGATGAGAAAACTGAAGCAAATAGAGTTAAGTGATTTGCCTAGGATCACACAACTAATGTGAAATTGGATTTGAAATTGGAAAGAGGGATCTTCCGAAACAGGGTTAAG
The DNA here is from genome assembly GCF_016433145.1 of Gracilinanus agilis. NCBI lineage: Eukaryota > Metazoa > Chordata > Mammalia > Didelphimorphia > Didelphidae > Gracilinanus > Gracilinanus agilis. The sequence goes on along the minus strand of NC_058134.1, from coordinate 50,616,135 downwards.
TGACTTGCCCAGAGTCACACAACTAATATGTGGCTGGCTTTGAACTCAAGAAAAAGAGTCTTCCTAACTCCAGGTCTGGTACTCTAACCATTGCATCTCCCAGCTGTCCCCTTAGAGTCCTAATCCTATCCAGATTAACAAATAAAATGTAAACCAAATGAGATGACTCCATTGTCAAAAACTTCACTTTAGAGGGAGAATCATAATAACTGGCATTTTTAAATTTTGCAAAATGTTTTACATGAGTTACAGAATCCCTATGAAATAGGTTCTAGAGGTGCCCATTTTACAGAAAAGAAAAATCTTAGACTCAGAGAGAAGTGATTTGCTCCCTATCACACAGCTAAGTTTCTCTCTCATTTTACTGATCCCACCTTTATGGAGGACTCTCTCCTTTCTTCTCCAAGAGAGGAGCTCTGATGCTCCTCAGGCTTCTTGGATGCAGTTACTAAAGACCCTGGGAATTCTCTTTCTTCCCAAGGCCTTTAGTGACTTAAGCCCTCTTGCAAGGCAGCCAATCTAAGATCTGCTGGAAATTTGCTCTAGTAGAATGTTCTCAGCCCCATCCACTGATAAGAAAGCTATACACAGCTGCAGTGTAGACAGCATCTTCCCATTCCCAGATAACTGAGTCATGCAAATCTCAAGAGGAAGACTCTCTCCTCAGTGGCCAGATCTTGGCCCTAGTCCTCCTCTTCTTCAGAGACCAGTATTTGAAATAGCATCATTGGCTCTTCTTCCTTATTTCCCACCCCTGGTCCAGTGTTATAGAGACAAGATACTCTGACATTCTTTCTTAAAAGATGCTCTATTCAAAGACAATCGAGGTACACTATTCCTGTAGAGTTTAAGCTTCTTGAGGGCAAACTCTACACCTTCATCCTTTTTTTGTTTTCCCCCACTGTCTGTCTACTAGTATCAGCAATCAATAAATATACATTGATCAATCAAGCACTCACATTCCACTTAATTAAACACTTGTTAAGCCCCTTCTATGAGCCACGTTATCACATCCACTGTAGCTTGATAGTTTTCAAAATAAAACATTAGTTTGCCACAGGAAATCTCTGACTACTGCACCAGAAACTCAGACCTCATCAAAGATATACCCAGAGAGACCACCTGAATACATTTTTCAACTTTCTTTAACCTTGAATGCTTTTCACCCACTGGGATATTATCTGTTGACATCCAACATCTGTTGTGTGTCTTCGAACATTGATCCCCGTGGTGTGTCCTTTGGGTGAACAAGCTCACTCTCTAACACTAGCTATAAAATATTCAAGAAGATTTGGACTCTCCTCTTTCTCAATTGATATTTTTCACCCCTCCTTTTACTTTGATTTCAATTTGATTTTATTTCTCTTTTTGCCCTATTTTGTTTTTTCATATTTTTTAAATGGTGATGGTTTTTCCACTAGTTGCCGTCTGTATGCCACATGGCCTTGGCTAGGTGCTCTTGAACTCATAAAACTCAAAGGATTGGGGTGTGAGTTCCATTTTTAGAAAAACCCAAGCACCAACCTCAACTTAATCAGCAATAATGCCTTTTAAAAGGTCAAGTCTATTTTCCTGGGCAAGATGTGTTCAGTATTTGGGATCTGCCAGAACTTATACTGCAGAGACTTGTCATAAACTTATAGGTGTTACCGACTCCTCCCTAATCACTGCCCTTTTGAAGTTCTAGCTTTTAAACGAGGATGATAAAAATAATCACACAAATATTTATTCTTATGAAACACTTTTAATACCAAAGGATCAAAACGCTTTTCAAAACAAATTAAGCTTCCCAAGCATTCTTTCCCAAAGGTAAATATTATTAGGGATTGACGGCAAGAGTTTGAAGGGACCTTAGAGATTATCTAGTCCAACCCTATCCTTTCAGAGGGAAGGAAATGGAAGCCCAGGAAATGATTCCCCCAAGATCCCACACTCTGGGAGAGTCGGCAACAGAGCCAGAATTCAAACTCTGACCCCAAATGCAGGAGTCTTTCCATTATAACACCAATATTATTCCTCTGAAAAACACACAATAAGCCAGTAGCTCTACCAGAAAAAAGAAAAATCAATCATTTTTTCACTGATGTGGCATGTGCTCCCCTAATTAACCAATTTGTTCTAAAATGGTGACAATGCATATCTCTCCCCTCAAATCACTTAAAGGGCACTGAATGTCTCAAATAACAAGATGGTTTAGAGCTTGTGTTTAAAAATGAATAGTAATGCATGCATCTGCAGCACTTTAAGGTTCTCGAAGCCCTGTGAGGTAGGTAATACAAGAATTTTTATGCCCATTTTACAGATGAGAAAATAGAGACTCATAGACCTTACGTGATTCACCCAAAGTCACATGATGTCTGTCATTCAGCAAGTATTTATTTAAGGTCTTTTATGTACCAGGCACTGTGCTAGGTGCTGGAAATTCAAAGGAAAAAGAAAGAAACAGTCCCAGCTCTTAAGGATCTGACCCTCTAGAAAGGAAAATCACGGGTAAATGAGTGTGTGTGTGTGTGTGTGTGTGTGTGTGTGTGTGTATGTACGTATGTGTACTGAGCCCTTAAAGAGGCTCTGGATGTATTTATCCCCACTCTCATGCACAATGACCACTGAGTCCCCTAGAGGACTGGCTGGCTATGTACTCAGGCCAAGATCAAAGGGGATAATCCTAAAGTCTTTTAGGATTTTCTCTGAAGCATAAGCCCCCATTATAGTTTGTTCTCACCAATATTAATCTCTAGTTTGGGGTAGTCTCTACCATATATCATTAATCAACCCAGGATCATTTAATCAATGAATAACCATGAGCTTTTACAAAGGCATTTTTACTGAGAAGATACGGCAAGAATCTAAGTTCGAACGCATCCTTCCTGAAATGGAAGCATTCTCTTCCCTTTGGTTCTTGAGAAAAGAGGATCCCAACTTAATGTGGTTTCTACAATGCAACAACCCAACCAAATTCATTTTAAAATAAGGTATAGCTTTTGGATAAGTTGTTCCTTTTATGCAAGGCATGGAATCAATCAATCAATCAATAAACATTTATAAACACCGACTATGTGCCAGGAACTTAATTGAGTGTGACATCTCAGCTTCTTTGAATTTACTGATAAGCAGTTCACTCCTTGGTGGGCTCAGCACCCAGCAAACTCTGGCACACATGCCAATCACTGGACCTCTGTTCCTCTGACCTTTCAAATACTCACAATACCAAGGGACAAAAAGGCATAAACAAGTGCCAGTGCCATCTGAGAACACACTACACATGCTCGTAAAGACTGGTCTCTCATTGGCTAGCATCCTCTTACTCTCTCTCCTCATCTCCACCAACTACAAATCAGCTAGTGTGTCTTTCACACATTGTCCACATCCCTGGAGTAGTGCTATTCCGGGGATGCCATCACGATGCCAACGGAAAAGGCCAAATTCCCTGAAAAGGGGAAGGAAAAGGGGGAAGGGGAGAGGGGAGAGAGGTCTGGCTAAGACTACCTTCACCAAATACCACTATCCCTCCAGCAATTCCTCCTCAGGAACTTTGCTGGCACACTGTCCCCTGACTCACCTTCACTTCATATTTCTTGGTTCTGCAACTGGTTCAGGATTTTATAGATGATCCACCAGGCATGACCAGTTTTCCTCAGGCGAACTCAGCATACTTCTGCAACACAATTCCAGTTTATTCAACATTTTTCAAGAACTCACACTTATTCTCATCTAGTTAAATAGCATCTTTTCATTTGCTTGAATTGGGTCAGGGTATTTGGTTGATGGAATCAATGAACCTTTCTTTGCACACACACACACACACACAAATACAATGTATGCTTTTGGATTGTGGTGCCAGAGAAGACTTTTGAGAGTATCTTGGACAACAAGGAGTTCAGATCAGTAAATGCTTAAAGAAACTAATTCAGATTTTTCAAGTTAAGGTTAAATACTAAAGCTGAAGCTTACATACTTTGGTCACATAATGACAAGCCAGAACTCATTGGAAAAGACTCAGACATTGGAGAAATTGAAGGAAAAAAGAGAGGGGGATAGCAAAGGATGATATGGATAGATAGCATCATTGAAACAAAAAACATGAACTTGGACAGCCTTCAAGAGATAGCGGAAAGGTGACCCTGGGCAAGTCACTTCACCCCCATTACTCGCCCTTACCACTCTTCTACCTATGAGCCAATACACAGAAGTTAAGGGTTTGAAAGAAAAAGAAAAAGAAAAAAAAGAGATAGTGGAGGATAGAAGGGCATGTGGGTTATGTTCAATGAGGGTTAAAGAGCAGGCACAAATGAATGACTGAACAACAACACCAAAATTTTGACTACATATACAAAAGAAATACAAGAATACAAAATAATGGGCTGGCGGATACTAGCAGGTAAAGAGATCAAGAAAGACTTCATGTAGAAGATGAAGTTTAAGCTAAGTATTAAAGGACACTAAAAATTCTAAAAGGAAAAGGTGAGGAGAGATGCATAGGTGGACAGCCAGAGCCAAAGGAATAAAAACAGTGAATGGGGGATATTTCTTACCCAGTTCTACTTATGACTCTCTGAACTTTTCTTCTTCCCCATCAGTAGCCTTCTCATCCTGGAGATAACTTCACCCAAGAAGCCCCCTTCTCCACTTGTTGGGTTTCTGGCTGAGACTATCATTTCATGAAGTCCCCAAGCCAACCACGCTCACTTTTCTCCCTGAATCACTCCTGATTTCTGTGACTTTTTCACCTCTTCTTTATAAGCCTTGCTAGGACCCTTTCTGACCCAGCTTCCAGCCTTTCTGGCTCATTTTAGGCTTTACCCTATCATCCCATTAGGTTAAAGTCTGAGAATGGAGACTCTCTTTTTTTTGCTTGTATTTGTATTCTCAATGCTAAACAAAGAGCCTGGTACATAATACATGCTTAATAAATGCTTTAACTGTCCTGCACAGATAATAAATCACAAGACCAACCACCACTCTGGCTTGAGCAAAGAAATGTATGAAAGACATGAGGTTGCAAAGGCTTTAGACGCCAAAAGAAGATATTTGGATTTGACCCTAGAGTTAAAAGAGAACCACAGGAGATTACTGAGTGAGAAAAGAATGCAGAAATTTAGGTAAATCACTTTAGGACCACTAAAAGGTAGATTGGAGACTGTCATCAGAGCTGGGACTAGAACTCGTCTCTTGATTCCAAGTCTAGTGATCTCGCTGATGCTTCCATTTAAAAAACATTTTTAAATTAGCAAAATGCTTTTCTCACAGTGACCTTATGGGGTGTCAGTATAGTAAGTCACCTACATGTTGTTTGATGGAAGACTGAAAGAAAAGAACTTCATTGTGTAACTTATTCCCCAACATGTATTTATGAGCAATCTGAAAAAAGAATAGATCAAACATCCTAGAACTTAAATTTGGGAGGAAACTTAGCTTAACATCTTCATTTTACAGCTGAAGAAACTGAGGTCACAAATGGAGAAGTGAGCTGTCCAAGGTCACATAATTTATATAAGCAGAAAAGTTAAGGCTTGAACACCAGTTCCTCAACTACAAATGCCTTTTTTATTCCATACTTCTTTTCTTTTATTTAAAAAGTCAAGAGGACTTGAATTTTTAAACAAACATGGCAGCGCAAGGAAGAAGAAAGTAATGCTAGGTCACATTTATGTGAAGCTTTAAGATTTCCAAAGCCCTTTGCATGTGCTAACTCATTTGATCATCCCAACCCTGTGAGGTAGATACTACTATAATCTCCATTTTAAAGATGAGAAAACTAAGACAGAGAAAAGTTAAATGGCTTCCCTAGAGTCACACAGCTAGTAAGTGTTGGAGGTCAGATTTGAACTCAGATCTTCCTGACTCCAAGTTCAATCCTCTATTGTTTGTACCACTTGGACTGCCTATCTGGGATGGAATTTTGTGGAAATTTATACAGAGCTTGAAGGTCTGAAAAATCTCTTTATATATTTTATGTCCTATGAAACCAATAACTATTCTGTGAGGTAAGGGCTATAATCATCATCCCCATTTTACAGCTTAGTAAACTGAAATAGACCTCCTTTTGACTGGGAAATCCTAGATAAGCCATTTAAGCTGATCCAAGCCTCAGTTTCCTAAGCTGTAAAATGGGGATGATAATTACAGCCCTTACCTCACAGAATAGTTATTGGTTTCATAGGACATAAAATATAAAAAGAGATTTTATAAACCTTCAAGCTATGTATCAATTTCCATTTTCATCACAGAGAGAGAATTTCTATTTAGGTACAGGGTAAACTCAGTGACCTTTGAGCTTCCTTCCAACTCAAAGATTCCAGGAGCCTGTGAAAAGAGCCCCCTTGATGCATCTGGTATTGACTTCCATAGTATTTTACAAGTTAAATCAGACAGCAGGGAACTCCAAAGCAGCAATCCACCTCTTGAAAGCAACTAAGTGAAAATGCACAGCAGGGAAGGCAGCAGGCGAGGTGACAGAGAATAAACAAGCCAAATAACACTTCCTCTGGCTCCCTCCCTATACTCAACGGCATCCATCATCCTTCAACCAATCAGAAGGCTTTGCAGCATTAATACCTTCTTGGGAAAGAGATCATTTATGCTTCCAAACCAGAAAGAAGAGAGGCGTACAACCATCCCTGGAGTATTGACCTGGGCACACAGAACAGAGAAGTCCACCCCCCCTTAACCCAAATCCCCTTATAGACTCTGGCCAGAAAGGCTGGCTGCCTCAAAGTATCTAACCTGACCAGTTTTGTGGAATTATCTAGTCCAATGATATCATGGAATTTTAAATCTAGATCCAGAAGGGATTTCAGAAGCCATCTTGTCGAACCCCCTTTATTTTGCTAATAAGGAAAACGGACTTGTCTAGGGTAAAATAGGTAGTAAAAGTCAGAGGCCAAGTCTTTTGACTCCAAAACCAGTTTTCTGTCCACTATACCATAAGGAGTCATGAATTTCCTCTCTTGCTCCTTTTTCATATTGTTGTTGTTGCTCAGTTGTGTCCAAGCCTTCATGACCTCATCTTGGATTGTCTTGGTGAAGGTAGTAGAGTGGTTTGCAATTTCCTTCTCTAGTTTATTTTACAGGTGAGGAAACTGAGGCAAATAAGATTAAGTGACTTGGCCAGGGACACACTGCCAGTTAAGTGTCTAAGGCCAGATTTGAACTTACAAAGATGAGTCTTCATGACTCCAACCCTGGCTCTCTGTGCACTATGGCGCCACCTAGCTTCCCTTTCATATTACTTACCTATATGTTTTCTGCCCTGAGAAAATGTAAGTTCTTTGAAAACATAGATAATACATTATTGTCTTTGTATCCTCAGTGCATAACACATAATAGGTATTCAATAAGTGCTCACTCATTGCTTATTTGCCTTACCTCTCCCCTCCCATTGGTTGTGGACTTCATGAATTATTGATGACCCTTAACCATCCCTGGGCCATGGAGGATGAGTTATGTTCTCTATCAAAGACCATACAAAGAGGAAAAAGCCAAGTTAGAATTCTAGCGGCTCTTAGTATCTACACAGGATTATCCCATCTGGGCTAGGCTGGAATAACCTCTCCCTAAGACTCCAATAATCATTCACAGTAAGTCAGTAGATGGTAGGAGAGCGCTTAAATTAGAAAATGGATTTAAGCCATTTTTCTGACAGCCCAGTAGGGGAATAAGACACCAACTTAATGAAATATAATTACAGTATTATAATAATAGCCAGCATTTGTATTGCAATTGAGGTTCACAAAATGCTTAATGTCTATTATCTCATTTTGATGCTTAGAACAGATATGCAGTGTGGGAGCTATTATTACATCCATTTTACAGATGATGAGGAAACTAAGGTTGAGGGAGGCTCAGTGACATGTCCAGGGTCACCCAGATATTTGCCTGAGACAGGATTCTAGCTCGAGTCTTCCCATCTCCAAATCTAGCATTTCATCTATGATTCTACAGTGAATTCAAGTCACCAGTCCCCCCAAAAAAACTTTATCCCAGAGTGTGGAGAGAAAAGTCATTGTGGAGCTGCTGTCAGTGACCACTGAAAAACCATAGCAGACAGGAAAAATACTGAATTTCTAGAGATAGGCAGTTTTCAAAGGAAAGTAGCAAGATTCTCTAAACTTCTGAATTTTACTTTGATTCCTAGCAAAATTCTGTAACATACATTCATGTCTGGATGTGAACAAAACATTGGGGAAAGTGATAACCTTGTGGCGAAGATATGAAAAAAACCAAGTATATTCAGTAGGAAGTGGTTGAAAGACCCATTAATGTATAGATAGCAGCCTGGAAGAAAGAATTCGGTGACACCCTGAAATGGGTCCTTAGCCCTGTGGAGTTCAACATCATCATCAAGGAGTCGGATAAAGTTCAAGCTGCATAAATAGCCTGGCTATGAAATTGGTAGATAACACATGTTCTTGAGGAAGAGATGACATATTGGATGGCAATCAGCATTTCAGTAGGCTAGAATGATGGGTCACATCTTACTGAAATTTAATAGGGATAAATGTAAAGTCCTTTACTTGGGTTCAAATTTTTAAAAATAAATCACAAGAGAACAGGATGGAAGGGTCATTGTTAGACAATTTATATTTGTTTTTTAATCCATCTAAAGAATATTTGGGGTACTGAAAACAATGCATATCAACAACAAGACGTGGCGACCCAAATAGCAACACCATCTTTGACCACATTTAGAAAAACCTAGTGTTCAGAAAAGGAAAGATGATACCTCTAGCCGTGCTATAATCGGCACCGACGAGATCAAATCTGAAGCTTCATGTACCACATTTTAGGAAGGACATTGACAAATTAAAGTCATCCAAGGAAAGATGACCAGGATGAAGAAAGGGCTGAATCTCATGTCATGTGGGGATTGGTTGAAAGAATCGGAGAAATTTTAGCCTGGAGAAGAGAAAACATAGTTGTCTTTAATTATTTAAAGGACTGTCATGTGGAAGATGGATTAGACTTGTTCTGCGTGGCCCCAGAGGGCAGATACTGGGAGCGATGGGTGGAAGTTGCAGAGAGGCAGATTTAGATTTTGATATAAGGATAAACTTCCTTGCAATTAGAACTATCCAAAAATGGAACAGGCTGCCTCAGGAGATAATGAGTACCCCATCACTGGAAGCATTCAAGAAGAGGCTGGATGACCACTGGTCGAAGATATTCAAATACAGGTTGAACTTGATGGTCACTAAAGTCCTTTATAGCTCAGTGATTTGACAGCATGAATTGCGGGAGCAGTGTGGGGTAAAAAGTATGTCAGGTTCATATGCTCTACAATCTCATTTAGAAAATGTGTTTCTACCTGGTAGCCCCAATACAGAAGTCTTTACATAATATAGAATAGATTAAAGTGAGTTTGTGTATTACTTCTTCCTGTTTTCTTCCTAGTGATTAATATTTTTGTTTCTGATTATTTTTCCAAATTTGGCCTACATCTGCATTAGTATACTATCTCAAAGGTCATCCCTTGAGCTCCATGTTGAGCTGCCAACACCCAAGATGGGATCATTTAAATAGAGCGTGGCAAATCCCATAAATTATTCAATGATCACCTCCCCTTTCCCATTTCCCCATCTACCTTCTCCCCACTCCCACAGAACAATCCTACCAGCCTGCCATTTCTTGGAATACCTCTCCTCAGAATTCCCAGGCATCCTTTTGTGTCATCCTCAGCCTCCCTCCTGGTTCTTTCCAATACCTTCAGGCTTAATCTACACTGTAAATTCCATTCCATTAACATGTTGAATCCTTCTCCCAGATTATTAACCAAGATGTGAAATCAGATAAAAACCTAATCCCCAGTCCCATGGCTAGGACTACTCAAGGCAGAGCTCATTAAATATATCTGTCAACGATGGATTAAGCCAGTTCTAAGCCTGGAATTGATTGGATGTGTGGGGGAGGTGAGAGAATGCATTGGTTGCACAACTATAACGTTTTAAGGTGTGGCCAATTAAATCCATCCGCAGCAAACTGTAGGCTATGTTTGGCTTCTTAATTGTAATGGCAGTTGATGAGACAGAAAAAAAAAACCACCCTGATGTATCCCTAGGGAGCCGACCATTCATGTACCAATGTGCTCATTAAAATGGAAAATAACAACTAATAGGGGCAAATACATCTAGCAGAAGCAAGCAGAGTCAATCCCTTCATTGATTCTACTACTATTTCCCAGTGCCAAGAAAATGGTAAGTTCTGGGAAAGTGCTTAAGTCCTATCTTGCTAAGGTCCTTCTCAACCATCCTGTCATTAGCAACCCCAGCATAATAAACTTTGTATTTATATTGTGCTTTCTGATTTCAAAGCAGAGAGCAGGCACATTAGCTAGTTAATCATCAAGAGGGATCTGATTTTGATAGAATGTTTTACCAGCACATGCATTTCCAACATGTCACTGGAGGATTCACATGACAGGAGTTTTCCTGGCCCACGGTTCTGATGTAATGTGTTTGGCATGTTGTCAGGTTTCAGATGTACATAACTTTTTTGCCTACCCAATGTCAGCCCCGTTTTCAGAACCAAAGGAAACCGGATTTTACAAATCTTTTACTGTTAAACGTTCCTCCTTCCCGATTAGGTGATACAGAGAATTATCCATGCTTTAGATACATTCGGAATAAAAAACCTAGGCTGAGGAAAATGAAATTAAATAAATATCCTGATTTGTCTTTAAATGAGAAAAGGAACAATCTGTGATTCTTTGAAATTAAATCCAAGGAGAGTTGGGGGCTGTGCATTTATAATGGGAAGCAGATGTGAATGTGAGAGTGGTATGGGGCCATCAAAGGACCCAAGATGTCATCCAAGCATATTTTATAATATATGAATGTTGAACAGGACACCATCAGGGCAGAAATTATATCATTTAAAAACCTTACCTGGGTGGCTCATAAGTTTGATTATTACACCCTGAGATTTGAAAAAAAAATCTTATTGGCTTTTCTCTTCATGCCGTTCATTTATGATTCTTCACTGGCGATGGGCAGTGAGAGAAGACCTTCCTTTTTTCATGTCTCTCTCATGGCAGGTTTCATTTTCTCATTCTAATTCCCATGCCCCCGTGCTGTTCTATTTGAATTGCCAATGCTGCTAAGGAAATGGCTTCTCAATATTACAATCCTGCTTTCATTGACTTTCTTTACACCCCACGACCATATTTCCATTCAGCTCAGGTTGCAAAGCTCTTTCCTTTTCAAAATCTAGATTTGAAAATGGTGAACTTCATGGCCCTCCTTCAATAAATTACTATTCTTCTAAGGTGGAAGAAGTCAATCTAAAGAAAACTGCAGAAGACCTACAAGATGAGATATTCATACTCACTTCTTCTCCTAGGGCCTCAGTTTCCTCATCTGTAAAATGAGAGGGTTGGACAAGATAGCCTACAAGGTCCCTTCCAGCTATGGAGTCATGGCTCTATGACCCTATTCTTTTGAATACAGAGTTATATTTAACTTACATCAGACATATTTTTCTGGTTTTGTTGCAAAATATTAAGTTCTGAACCAAACAACTCCAGCTCTGTTCTCATTTTTTACTTGAAAAGAATACTTGATCTGAAGTTTGGAGGACCCAAGTGGAATTCCAGTGATAATCCTGCTACTCACCACCTGTGTGAACTTAAGCAAGTCATTTCTCTTGGCCTCAAGCTCCTCATTTATAAAATGAGAGCACTGAACCAGATGCCCTCCAAGTTCCCTTCCATCTCTAAATTTATGTTACCATCATACTAGATTTCTGCTATTTAGTGCAGAAATAGCAGAAATCTAGTATTGGCCAAGACATTGTCATTCCGGCTCTGAACCTCAGTTTCCTCATCTGAAAAATGAGAAAGTGATGGTCTCTAAATTCTCTTCCAGCTCTAAGGCTATGGTCTAATGATAAGAACTTCCACAATTGGAACTTCTGGAAAATAGCAGGAATGGGGCAAGGGAGAAGGACAGGGACAAGGAGAAATCATTGATAATGCTCCCAGGTCAGTGCCATCTAATCTGACCTATTTTCTTCCTTCCACCATAAAATGTGAATATTGCTGGATAAAGGTACAAAGGCTCTCAGGAATAGCCCAAGCCTATGGAGTCAATGGAGACAATACTAGAATGTTAGATTCTGAGCTCCCTGAGTGCAGGTTCTGTATCTTATTTCATTTTTGTATCCCTAGTGACTAATGCAATGCCTGCATATCATAATTCAAACATTTCCTATGGTGAAGACATTCTCCTAAGCACAGAGATACAAAGACTAAATAAATAAACAGTCCTTGCCCTCAAGGAGGTTTTTTTTAAACCCTTAACTTCTGTGTATTGGTTCATAGGTGGAAGGTGGAAGTAGGCAATGGGGGTCAAGTGACTTGCCCAGGGTCACACACCTGGGAAGTGTCTGAGGTCAGATTTGAACCTAGGACCTCCCGTCTCTAGGGCTGACTCTCAATCCACTGAGCTACCCAGCTGCCCCCATCCTCAAGGAGTTTTAAATGTTTGTTGAAATGATTTTTTAAAATTCTGAAATCCTAAGTTAAGAAAAGTATGTTCAGTGTTAAGCTCAAGTGAATATATTTGATCTGCTTCAAGCCAAGAATTAGGGAGAAAACATGATGACAGCAGAGACTCTCCAGAAATTCCAACACAGCCCCACCCTGGTTAGCTTAGAAATTCCATGTGTTATCTTCATTTTATAAGCTTGGCCTTTTATAAATCTCATCATTCAACCTCTATTGCTGCTCATTTTATACTTCCAATGGCCTGAAAAACAACCTTTTGTTACTCTCAAAAATGTAACCAATAGTGTTTTCTTGACCAAAAAAAATATTTTTACTTGCATTCAGAATGAACTATGCTCTAAAAACTTCTCTGTAAGTAGGTTGTTTGGAATTCAAAACAACTTCTCTCAGAGAGATAATGTCTTAAATAGGAGTTAAGCTCCCAAGCTAGCCCATAAGAGCCATTTCACCCGTAAAATTGCCTCTCCTGCTATCTGTCCATATGTGTTGCCAACTATTTTTTTCTGGGCCTATGACTTAATTGGCACATCATTGGAGGTGGGTGGGAGATCGGGAAAGGGAGGAACATGGAGATTTGCCAAGGATCACACAGAATGCGTCAGAGTCAAGATTTAAACCCAAGTCTTCCCTCTTCCAGATGTGGCTCTCTATCTACTATGGCATGCCAGCTCTTTTGTGCCAGGTCACCTCTTCACACCTATTTAGCCCCACATCATCAGCCAAGGCTCAAGGGTATGGGGTCTGCTGTCACTGGAAGGTAAAAAACACCCACCTCTACTTAATCTGCTGTTATATGGAGCCAAGACATTGAGGATCCCAATCCCAGTCCCTCTCTCTACTGGGACTGTAGACCTCTTCACTGCAGAGCCCTCCTAGTTAACATTGTTGTTGTTCATTCATGTCCTGTTCTTCATGATCCCGTGGACCTCTGTCCAGTGGAATTTTCTTGACAGAGATATCAAAGTGGTTTGCCATTTCCTTCTCCCATGGCAAACAGAGATTAAAGCGACTTGCCCAAGGTCACACAGCTAGAAAGTTTCTGGGGCTGGATTTGAACTGAAGTCTTCCTGACTCCAAGTCTAGCACTATGAATAAATGATTGAAAAGGGTTTACTAAGTGATTATTTTGTCTCAAGTATTATATTATTCACTAGAAAGCTCTATGAGTAAATGATTGAGAAGCGTTTAAGTTCTTAATTGGTCTCAAACATTGTATTAAGTATGTGTATGTATACATGCCACCTCTATTAGAATTTAAGTTGCTTAAGCACAGGAACTATTTTACACACTGACTGTATTTCCAAAACTTAATACGATGTTTGAGATCTATAGGGAATCTCTCTTTCATTTGAACTCCAAAGACATCCTCCATAACAATGGTAAACAATTTTGGGGAAAATATTTCTAGCTACTTATGACTTCCTTAATATTAATAATCAGAGCATCCTCAAAGTTATTTCTGTTGTTACAACCATCAAAGAAGCTTTTTTATGATTTTAGCATATGCATGAGAGAGTCCTTGCTGGAAGAGAGCGTTTGAGGTCACATATTATAGATATTCCACTAAAGTAAAACTTTGTTATAAAGGCAATAGGCAATAAGCACATTGGCTCTTGGATTCTCTACACTTTTTCATCATTTGTGAATTGCTGCCCCACCGAAATCCTACTCTATCAATGTCTCATCATAGAAGTCCGGCAACTCCAGGTTCTTAAAGGTTTTAACGACAAAGTCCAGAAGGCACCGGCAGATCCTGTCATGCTACAGAGGTTTTGAATATACTCACAGCATCATAAGTCTATCTGTTTTCTAAAGACCAACCTAACTAAAAAGCTCATTGCCTTTAGGCTGGCCAATAAATGAAGCCCACCAATGAAACAAAGAAAATTGCAAAATGACCCTCACTCCTAGGAGGTCCTCTTTCACTTCTGCATTGTGGTAGCGTAGTGGACAAGGGGACAGAAGGTGTTAAAATAACAGAGTTTATGCACGATTTACAGTACAATCATTACAAACATTGACCATTGGCACTCTAAATGCAAAATCCTTATCCAATTACCAACAAGCTGGCATACTAGGGAAGGGAATGAATCATGTTGGTATTGATATTTTCACAAAAAATGAAGCCAGAAGGTTCAAGGAATTGTTACTGTTCATTCTCTTTTTTGAAGAGGACTAATGACATCATGGGGTGATGTCTTAACTTCTGTATGAATTGGATTTAAGGCATGAAGAATTACACAAAATCATCAGCCTCACTTGCTTTTCTAGAGTCATTCCAGGTCAATGGCAAGACAAAGGTCAGGATGACTGGCAAGGGCTTGAGATGCAGTGGGTGACCTTGGAGTCTTCAAAGTTTGACCACTTTCTGAGTGCTGCTTCAGCTGCCTTCATGACTGTTGCAACAAATTGTTCTCATTTACCCATTCCACTAGGGGAAGTATTCATTTGCCTCTGATAGGCATTCCCCTAACTCACCAGTTGTGCCTCTTGGTTATCCTCAACCTGATTTAGCCCACTAGATGAGATGATTTTGCCTAGTTGTGGCCACTGCACATGCTACATCTTCTTGGAGCCACAGGTGAGAATTGGGTGAAAGGTAGACACCAAAGAAGGATGAGCAGCCCTGAATAGAGCTCATCAAGCTAGAGGTTCTAGTCTTTCCTTAACCCCAACAAGGGAGTAGCAACTAAATGGAAAGATGGTTCAATTTTTCTCTGCAGAAGGGTACCTAGAAGAGATGTTGGTGTGTTCATATCATCTTGCATCAACAGAAAATATTCTTTACCTTGGGGTGCATGGATACTCAAAGGATCTGTACCTAGATTCCAGGTGGTTCATGAAGTTGGATGAAAGAAGAAATTATAATCATATCTTTAATAATAAAATCTTTATTTTCACTAACTCTTAGTTTTGTTTGTAATCCTATAAATTTTATTTTATACAATAAAAAATGTTATTCTGAAAAGAGATCCACAGGTTTCACCAAATTGCCCCCAAGAGGCCCATGTCGCTAAAAATGTAAAATATCATCTCCTCTCAAGGCAATAAGAAACATCATTTTTTATGAAAATACAGTATCAAGAAGATATTTGTTGAAAATATGAGAAGGAATAGATAGGCATTCACAAGTGATTTTAAACATTTTATTGATATCTCGTGTTCATTTCTAAATATATTCCCCCTCTCTCCCTTACCCAGAAAGCCATCCCTTGTAACAAAGGGAGAAAAGAAAAGGGAAAAAATAGAAAAAGGCAGCTCAGAAAAATGATCCAACATATCAGTGGAGTTTGACAGTAAATACAATGTTCCACCACCATAACACTCAACTCAGATGAAGAAGGGAGGGAAGTGAGTGCATCGTCTCAATTTCTCCTCAGGGCCAGCTTTCATGAATGATATGATTTAACTAGCCACATCTTTACAGTCCCAAAAAATAGTTAAACATTAAAAAACATTTAAAGAATCTAAAAAAAGAATGATGGCAGGATTTTTTCCCCTTAAATCTAAAAATTTTACCCATCCAATGCTTCTGAGCAAATAGGAACTATCCTCACGAGAAAGTAAAGTTTAGACTTGTTCAAGTGTTCAAGCATTAATAGAATCACTTCCTTGTTGTCCTTCCTCAACAATAGCAAAATCAGTCTCAATTGCTCAAGAATGGCATCTCACATTATGGGACAATGGGAATGCAACTAAATAATGTTTGCAGGGCAAAAGTAATCTTAAACTTGGACATATTGACAGCACTTAACAGCTTACTCATTTGATGCCAGATTTTCACCTTATGTAAGTCAAGCCTCCCAGTGAGCTAAAGGGGGAGAGAATTTGGTCTGGTTTTTCTCATATCAACCATATCACCAAAGGGCTAGACTAGACTTTGTTTCTTTTTTACTTCATAAGCTGACCAACTCATCCTTCTCAAAGCCAGAACAATTCGTTCTATCAGTGATAGCATCTCTGGTCTTCAGTTTTTCCCTTGGCAAAATGGAGAAAATGAACTAAATGATTTCAAAGGACCCTTCTCACATTGACAATGTATCATAAGACCATAGGATCATGGAATTAGAGTTTAAAAGTATTTTAGAGATTAATTCAACACCTTCATTTTACATTTACTTGCCTCGAAATTACACTGGTAGTAAATAGCCAAACCAATATTTGAACCAAAAAGCATTCTTTCCTCTGCACTGGGTTGCTGTGTTTTTACAGGATTAAAGAAGCTAATAAAAAAGCGAGTAACTGAAAACTACAAAACTTCGTGGCAACTCTTAATTATTAGAAAATTCCCATCCAGGACAATCCAGAGGAACTTTTGAGAAAGAACACTATCCACATCCAGAGAAAGAACTGTGGGAACAGAAACACAGAAGAAAAACATATGATCAATCATGTGGATCAATATGGGTATGATTAGGGTTTTGATGTTAAAAGATCACTCTACTGCAAATACGAATAACATGGAAATAGGTTTTGAACAATTATACATGTATAATCCAATGGAACTGCTTGTCAACTCTGGGAGGGGGGAGGAAAGACTAGGATCATGAATCATGTAACCATGGAAAAATATTATAAATTTTAAAATGAAAAAAAAGAAAATTTCCAAATAAGAAAATATTACAGAGTTAAGAAAAACACTACTCAAGAAGGCATCTCCATGGGAAGGAGAGGTCATCATTTCTGGGAAATGAATGGGGGGAAATTCCACTTTGGGTCTTAATGGGTAACTTTAATCCAAATGGAGTTCCTTCTCCAAATATCTCACTCCTCATCCCAAGGCAACGAATTCCATATTTAACAGTTCTCATCATTAAGAAGTTTTTCCTTATGTTAAACAGCAATCTGACTACCCACCAGGGATAAATAGAAGCATTTTACTCTCTCTTTGACATGAAAACTCTTGAAAACATAAAGGGCCATAAGAAACTCTGAATTTAGAACTGAAAGAGTCATCCTGGGCCACTCAATTCAACACTTATCCTTTTACAGATCGTTGGTACCACACTCCAAGGGCTCTATCCTTGGTCTTGTTCTGTTCAACATTTTTATCATTGATTTAGATAAAAGCAGAGATGGTGTACTTATCCAATTTGTAGATGACAAGAAGCCGTAGAATAGCTAATATATCTGATACGGAATAAAGATTCATACTAAATATTTAATCAAAACTTATGGACTGACACCGGCTACGTTATTTCTCGTAAACAGGAACATAGGAATTATGACTTCTCATACTCTTTAAAGGATATTTTACTAAACACTTAAACAAAGCCTGTGGACTGGCGTGGCCACATTACCTCTCATAAACAGGAAAATAAGAATTATGACTTCTCCTCATACTCTTTAAATGATATTTTACCAGTACCAGACCTAGCTAATCTCTTATAAGACACAGAAGTTCATAGATCTAGAGAATCCACCACAACCAAGCCTTGAGAATGACATTTGGTCAATACTCCTTTTCCTTTACTTGGTATAGTCAACCTGTTTTAAAAGAAAGAAGAAAAGTTACAAACAGACCAAATGACCTAGACTTGGGGCACCACTCATGCTGAACATTCTACAAAAAAATAATTCACCAGTTTTAACAAAGGACGAAACTTTTTTTTTTTTAAAGGATGCAGAGTCTGTTTCTGTCATTAAAGGAAGCTTAACAGAAATCTCAAAATCATTGGAGCTTTAGGGAGTATTCTGTTTAAGGCGGAGGCTCAGTCCTTCATCCTCTTTGCATTAGTTTCTTCCTTTTTTTTCAAGATAAGAGTAATTAATGTCTCAGCAAGGGGAATAAAGGGAGCATTACATTAATGTACATTAAACATACAAAGTGCTTTTTTTAGTGATGAATTATCCCAAACACCGCCCATTCCTTTTCATAAAAGCCACCGATCAAGCACAAGCATTATTCGAAGGTTGCCCTTCAGAGTGGTCAAGCACAAGCCATCACTGCCCCGGTCAGTTTCACGAGGGCCTTTTCAGCCTCGTTCCTGCTACATTTGATGATTTTCTGATAACATTAATAAGCTCTGGAATCTGTCCCACTCGGGCTAAGTAAAAAGCAAGATGTATTTGCTGGGTTGCTGCTGATGGAAAAGCTTCTGGGAGGAAGAAAAACATTAAACTATGTAATTAATGTTACAATGTTACATTAACACACAAATAATTTCGCCAGCAGGTCATACGATCCACATGCATATTTTATTAAACTGTAAGAAATAATTTCTCAATCTGACCCTGATGCTTCTGTGCACTTTGAAGTCAGAAAATCAGCAGCCAAGCCTGTAAGTTTAAAGAAATTTAGAAAGAATTGTGAAGTTAAAAGGTACTTTTGATGTTTGTTCTTTCTTTTCTATCGCAAGGGCATTCAATCCAGTGTAAGAAAAGTAAGTAGAAAACATTAATGCTGAAGAAATTTCCATGGCGAGCATGCTCGTTTAACCCTTTGTTCACCATAACAGACCAAGGGTTAATGGCATGTTTAAAGGGGCACGGACATTTTAGAGAATAAAGAATTTCCATTTTCCTGATGAGCAGGACCCAAGGGCCTCCTGCCACCCACCCAAGTCCTCTGATCCATACCACTGGAGACTATACTGGGCCAGGAGAACTAGATTCTTTAACCTACTGATTAACGATGGCAGGCTCTTTCAGTATTCCTCATTCTTGGATCTGACAAAAGATTATGTCATTTGTAAAGAAAATGAATCACATAAACATGGAAAAATAATTTTTAATAAATAATAAAAAATTTAAATACAAAAAGATGATGTCATTAATAGACAACAGAACCAGGAGAACTATTTATACAGTAACAACACCACTTTGGAAACACAAACTCTGAAAGCTATCGAACCTATGACCACCAGAATGACCTTTCATGACTCCAGAAAAAAGCTGATGAAACATGCTGTCCATTACAGAGAAGTGACAGAGTTAGAAATAAAAATGAAACATATTTTTGTACACAATCATTGAAGGATTTTTTTGTCTTGGCTATGCATATTTATGACAAGAAAATTTGCTTTTTTTCTTTCTAATTTTTTCCAATTAGATGGGGAGAATAAAAGAAAATAGATTTCCATAAGTTTTATTTGTTGTCAAAATGGAGGGGGGAGCTACAGATATGGAGATGCATGCACTTGTAGATGAGGTCACTGTATTATTAGTTTTGTTAGCTCTTACAATAGACTTCTCATAATGACAGAATAATGTCAAAATGCATATAATATAAAAACAAAACATCAATAAGATAGAAAATGTCCAAATGAAAAATGAAAATTGTAAGTTTCCAGGTGATGGTTTCACTGATGATGTTCTTTATTATTATCTACATATTCATTTTTGTTACTTAGTTTAGAATAAATGAATAAATAGATTTTGTTGAATATTCTAGTTACACTGGCAAAGTTCTTCATAAACTCATCTACCCACAATATCATATTCCAATTCAGTCCTGCTAAAGACGAGTACAACTGATAGGGTGAAATGAGTAGAATAAAGGGATAAATATTTATTAGACTTCCAATAACAGAATTGAAATGAATGTGAAAACCAACCCTAAGTACTTGTACTGACCAATGAAATCTAAATGACCATAATGCCCAGTCTTGGGCAGATGATGAACATACCTCCTTCTTCTTGGCAGACTTGGTAGGACTGTGGGGATAGAATTTTGGACATAATATTAGACATGCATTATTATATCAATTATATTACATATAATAATAGTCATATTAAGATTAGATTCTATCTGATACCTATCTAAATATCTAGAATTCAAACTCCTTAAAGGCAGATACATATTTTTGTCTTTGCACCTAATATAGTAATTGGCTCATAGCAGATGCCAAATAAATGTTTTTTCATTGTCTCTTTTATTAGAATGTAAGTTCTCATGAGTAGGGATGGTTTCTCTTATTAGATTTGTGTCCTCCGTACCTGGCAAGCAGTAGTAATAAATGCTTGCTGATTTCACTAATTTATTCAGTTTTCCCTGAACGAACTGACCATGCTGTTCTCTTACTACCTCTGCTAAACCATAAAGTATTTTCAGTCCTTGTATGGTACACTCAGCTCCTAGAAGTATTCTTTTCTTCTTCTTCTCAGAGAATCACAGCCCTTCAGAATTGGACAAGATCTAGTCTCATCTCTATCTGTACAAAAATTCTCCCTCTAACATATAATCTCCCTCTAACAAATCAGTGGCCATCTGGCCTCTTTGAAGACCAGTGATGAGGACAGATACACCCTGACCAAGATAACCCATTCTGTTCTGAGATAGCTCTCATTTTCAGGTTGTTTTCAGTAGCCTAAATCTCCTTTTGAAACTTCTATCCATTACTGATAATTTCACTCCATGGGATCCAATGGTACAAGTCTAGTCCCTCTCCTTTTTGACAGCTTTTCAAATACTTGAAGACAACTATCATAGCCTTTCTACAATTTCTCTTCTTCTGCTTAAGTATCCTTAGTTCCTTCACTTGCTGTTTATATGCCATGATCTCCAGCTCCCTTACCATGCCAGTTGCCTTCCTTTGGACATGCTCCAACTTATTAATATCTTTCCCAACACATAATATCTAGAATTGGAATTAATGGTAAAAATGTGATCTGAACAAAGAAAAAACCAGCAGGACTGTTCTCTCCCTCTTCTTGACAATCTACCTCTCTGAACATAAGCTAAGATTACATCTCATTTTAGTTGCTTATGGCATCTAAAAGACCTGGGTTATACTACCACCCTTCATCAATGGGCATCACCTTTGAACCCAAACAAGCAATTCCAGCTTTACAGTTATTGCAGACTTGGAAAAAGTGGTTTTCCTACTTTACTGAGCTATGATTTTGAGATTTTGTATATTATGATTACCTTAAGCAAGAAACACTTGTCTTCCATTTAACCATGGAACATGTCATCTGATCCATTGCCCTGAATTCACTAAACACCTTTTACATTATAAGAATTATTACAGACTGTGTCACATCTGTGACATGTCCAAAAGGGAACGTTTCCAAATTGTCTCATTTGTATTGATTTGAGCACCTGCTGGAAGGTTAGAAATAACTGCCTGAATGAAGAGCAAGGAATGACCATTCCTCATTCCTTGGCTAAGTAAGAAGCTTGCCTTCACAAGTGAGTCATATTTCCAATGCAGCAAGTTCCAATCTGTGGATTTATTGTTCTTTGTATTTTAGCAAAAGTTCCAATGGAGAATGTGGGATCATAGATTTAGAGCTTGGAAAGATAGCCCAAAGAGCATCTAAGCCAGCAGTGTTAAATTCAAGGATCTCTGCAAGCTGCTTATTGACTTAGAATGCCACAAATTATCGTTATTATCTTGTATTGCATTTCATTTGTTTTTCTTAAACATTTTCCAATTACATTTAATCTAGTTTAGGCCCACTTGGGAGTTTTTCAAGCCATGAGTTTGATGCCTCTGATAAGCCAACCAACCCATTTCAAATGCCAGGGGATCGTAGATGGATAGCTGGAATGGACCTCAACTATTACTTATCCAAGCCCCTTCGTTTTACAGATAAAGAAACTGAAGCCCAGAGAGAGTCAATGACTTGCCCAAGGTCATACAAATAGAAAGGAGCAGATCCAGCATTGGAGCTCAAGCTACTGAAAGGCAATGTGGTAAAACAGAAAAAGTATCAGATTGGGAGCAAGAAGACTGAACTTCAATTCCCCCCTCTGTCACTTACCACCTGTACCACCTTGGGCAAATTACTTAACCTCTCTGGGCTGTAGTTTCCTCATCTATAAAATAAGGGAGTTATTTTAGTTGTTTGGTTGTTTTATTTTAGTTGTTTAGTTGACTAGATGGTCTCTAAAGTCCTTTGGAGATCTTCCTATTCAATTCCCTTGCTATTCCCAAATTCAATACCCTTGCTATTATACTTCATGCCATTTAAGTTAGCGGATTATTCCAACAACCAGACTGAGAGTTAGTAAATAGACTAGTCAACATAGATCCTACAGAGTGAACAGTTTGTATGTATTTGGAGAAGGAAATGGACAGAAATCATTGCTAATTCCCAAAATTGGATGTTTTGTTTTGTTTTCAGTCATGTTCAACTCTTTGTGACCCCGTTCGGGGTTTTCTTGGCAGAGGGATTGGAGTGATTTGCCATTTCCTTCTCCAGCTCATTTTATAGATGAAGAAACTGAGGACAACAGGGTTAAGTGACGTGCCCAGAGTAATATAGCTAGTAAGTATCTAAGGCTGGATTTGAACTCAAGAAAATGAGTCTTCCTGACTCCAGACCTAGTATTTTATCCACTGTACCATCCAACTGCCCTAACTCTGAAATTATGGAACTACAATGACTTGACATCCACCTTTAAGGAAGAAATTCTAGAATCTTGTGGGTGACCTAATGGATAGAACAAAGGCCCTGGAATCAGGAAGACCTGAGTGTGAATCCTGCCTCAGATACTACCAAACTCTGCGACTCTGGGCAGCAGATCATTTTACCTCCTCTCTCAGTTTCTCCATTTTGAAAAAGAGGCTACAGTTCATGGCCCCTAAAGTCACTTCTGGCTTGAAATCTATGCCCTGTCATCCTCAAGAAGGTACTTAGTTTAAATAATTGCCAGGTCATTTTTCAGAATCATATGATAGTCTCTACATTGGTGAGCCAATAATATCCTTCTTTTTTTAATTGAAACAATTAGTTCTGCTCCTGTCGCTGGCAGAGACTTTTGGAACTTCCAGTTTGCTGTTCTGTTATCACAGTGGCACATGTAAGAGACTGCATATACTTTATCTTTTCCAAAATCCTTGAGAAAGGCAAGATGGTAGGCTGGAAGGAGGCGAGAGAGGGAGGGGAGTACAATTTACCAATGGCAACAAGCAAGATAATATAAGTAGCTAAGTGCTGCTGGCTCATATCCAATCACAAAGGTATTGTTCATGGGGCAAATCATCCATCCATCCAATGGACAACCTCACTCCTCAGTAGCAGAGAAGCAAATGAGAAAGAAAATATTTCAAGAAAACTAATTCCTTGTTTACAGGAAACTTCTTTATTAAGGAAACAGCAGTCAAATGAAATTTAGAGACACTCCAGGACTGAATAAAATCTCCTGGGAGTCAGAAACCACATTTGCCTTTCTCTCAAATTCCTAACTGATTGGGAGGGCCTGGAAATTAAAAATGCAAATATGCCCCCTGCCTGTTACTGGTTTGCACACCCAGAAAAAAAGAAACCAGAACAGATGTGCATATGTGCAATTGTTTCTGCACATTGCATCAGCTACAATTATTGTTTGAAGATTAACTGTCAGGGAAGAAGAGCGGGTCTTGCTGAAGCTTTCCTGGGTCCTGTCTGCTTTCTCCCACTGGAATTCTAACCAGGCTAGGTGGCAGCAAGTGTCTCCTTCTGTCGAAGTGATCTTGGATGGGCAAAAGAATCTCTCTGTCTCCTGCCTTTGAATTTGGATATGTTGATTTCCTATGTAATTCTAATTTCGCTGGGAATCAAAACCATCCACAGTCAACAGAAAGCGGAACAGGGTTTTGCTGATATTCTGTGGTGCCAGGAACAGGAGCTGTTACTGCATGTTTGAAGAATTTTATATCCCTGTGATAGCTTGTACGCCATCTGAATCTGATTAAACTGCTTGTGGCCAACAGGGGACCCGAGCAGACTTTTAAACAGATGGGAGGACTACTGACAATACAATGGCCTTCTTGCAGTTGTGAACCTAAAGAATTGGGATGGCAAGGGGACTGGTGAGTGGGGCGAATCATCCTCATACATACTGACAAAGCAATTAAGTGTATCCTTTGCCCCCCACAATGTAGAGCTCTTAATTGTAAGTCATTTTCTATTCTCTGCATTTTGATTGTGACCCTGCCCATTGAACTTCCAGTCTCCATGGGTCCTCTTCCTATACCAGCTTCCAGTTGTTAGCTCAGCTCAGCTCATGTCAATTCAACAATTCACTGCCTACATTTTGGGTTTTTTCTGTTCTTGAGAGTTGTTTTACTCTGTCTCCTTGTTGGTTCTTTCACTCCTGTATTCATTTTGTGGCAATATTTTAATATTGGTTGGAGACAAATTTCATGGTGGCTCAGAGCTTCTCTATTTTATTCCACCATCCTGGATCCTCCCCAGCTCAACAATTCAATTTGAAAAAATATTTATCAAATGCCTACTATGTGCCAGGCCCTGTGCTAAGCTCTGGGATGCAAAATAAAGAGGCCAAAGACAGTCTCTGCCCTCAAGGAGCTTAGAAAAGACAAAAATAAATATCTCTGACCTCATAGAGCTTCCATTCAACTGGGGGGACTAAGCACAGTTATACTTCAAGGAAATGTTCAAGTAGGAGATGGAGACGGAGCCCACCCTTGAAAGAAGAGGAGGATTTTGAGAGGCAAAAATGAGAAAATTCAACCCTAAAGTATATAGGAGAGGGATAGGATAAGACTTAGGATTTCCTTGTTATAGGGAACACCCAGCTGAGAGAATTCTTTTTACTAATGCAAGTTGGTCAGTTCTTTAAAATTTATGGTCTTAGAGAGTTCCCTTGAGCATTAAGAGGTTCAGAGATTTTCACAGGATTACAGACAGGATGCATCAGAGGTGGAGCTAGAACCCAGGTCTTCTGACCTTATGAGCAAGAATCTACCACAGTGCTTCTCTGTAGATGTAGGATTTGCAGGTTATTATCAGAAGTTAGTATTATATTTCATTTTCCACTGAAAAGGGGCATCTTTTCATCAGGATTTTTCCCACATCTTTTGTAAAGAGCAAAAGAAAATATGATTTTCATTGGGTCAGGTAGACATGCCCTGAAGTGGTGGGGGGAAATAAGAGGGTGGAGCTTAGGTCAGCTTCTCTGTTTATTCTGCTCTTGGGACGTGTACCTTCAGCATCATTTTTAAAAGCAGTGATTAAGTTCTCACTGTGGTAAATCGCCTTTCAAAGCACATTCTAGAAGAAAGGTAAAAGATAGGAACTAAGAGTTCCTAAAGCATCCCCAGGGAACCGAATTCCTCATTACTCCCCATGAATGGCACTCTGGGTGCCATCAGAGGAATTAGCCTCTGATCTGGGAGAGGTTTCAATAAGAGAATCAGAACACCATCATGTCCCACTATGATGTGATGGCTCTGGTCCCTGCCACCTGCCTTTTGCACTTGGCACAAGATAAGACCAATCTCCAACCTATCACACAGTAGATGGAAAAGGGAACTAGATTTGGAATCATGGTGGGGAAGGAAATAAGAGTTAGAGAGCTTTGATCCAGAGACCTTGAGGAACCTCATCACTCCGCTGATGGGATTGTATCCTTTCAACTTCGTGATAACCCCACCAGAAGTGTATGTGAAAGGAGTAGAAGTCATGCATCTGCCCCACATTCTCCCATGTGATACTCCACGATATCTTGATCACTTTCTTGCTTGAGTCCTAAAAGTCTGTCTGTCCTTCAATCAGTCAAAGAAACATTTATTGATTAAGCTCTTACTATGTTCCAAAAATTCTGCTAACTATGGAAGATACAGTGGCAAAGCAGAAACCCATCCTACCTTCATGAAACGTAAATTCCAATGATGGAGTCAACATAAATAAGAATATACAACAAGCAAAGGAAATGGAAGGCAGTCTTAGAGGGGAAGGCACTGGCATCTGGGGAGGGGACTCTTGAAAAAAGTTAGATATTCCAAGGAGCAGAGGTGAGAGTGGAGACAGGGATGGAGGACCTTGCAAAAAGGCACAGAATTAGAGTCGAAATATCTCGTGTGCAGAATAGTAGGTGGCCAACAGAGCCAGAATACGGTGAGAGTGTAGAGTGCGTGGAAGAAAGTAGCATATAAGAAAAAGGGAAAGATAGGTTGTAGCCAGGTTTGTAAAGACCTTTAAATGAAAATGTTGTTGTTCAGTCATTTTTTAGTTGGTCAGAGACTTCATGGCCTCATATGGGGTCTTCTTGGCAAAGATATTGCAGTGGTTTGCCATTTCCTTCTCCAGCTCATTTTACAGATAAAGAAACTGAGACAAACAGGATTAAGTAACTTGGCCAGGGTCACACAACTGGTAAGTGTCTGAGGCAAACTTTGAACTGAGCAACATGAGTCTTCCTGACTCTCAGAACACTATCCACTGTGTCATTTAGCTGCCTAATAAATGCCAAATAGAAAAGTTAATATGTGACCCTACAAGCAACAGGGAACCACTAGAGTTTATTGAATGGGAGAAAGTGGCATGGTCAGACTTGTGTTTGCAGATTTAGTGAGCAGACAGCAAAAGCTGGGATGAAAAAGATCTGAGTTCAAATCCTATCTCAAAGCCTTCACTAGATGGATGACTAAGAAAATTATCTAACTTTCCTGAACCTCAGTTTCCTCCTTTGAAAACTATAGATAACAATAATACATAGTTATAAAGAACCAACAAGATAATACATTGAAAACACTTTAACAACCTCAAAACACTATGCAAATGTGTATGACTCTAAGAACTGTGAACCTCAAGACCAAACAATACACAACTGGTATAGATTAGACAATTACCCATGTGGAGTGACTTAACAGTAGAAAGTATATCTGTCCCACAAATATTTCCCTTGCTGTCCTGCCAAGGTTCTTGAAATACCCGTCATTTAAAAACAATCATTTGGGTTAAGGAATTATCCATGTTTGGGATACATTCCCACCTTTTGGAATTTCTAGCTCCCTTCAAAACTTAACCCACACAGCCTTTCTACATTATTATTGTTCAGATGTTTCAGTCATGTCTGACTCCTTATGACCACTTTTGGGGTTTTCTTAGCAAAGATATGGGAGAAGTTTGCGGTTTCCTTATCCAGCTCATTTTACAGATGAGTAAACTGAGAAAAACAAGGTGACTTACCTGGAATCACACAACTAGTGACTGAGGTCAGTTTTGAACTCAGGTCTTCCTGACTCCAGGGCTAGCATTTTGTCTATTGCACCACCTATATTGCACCTTTCCTGATGTTCCCAGATTTCCCCAATAGCCCCCCCAAAAATGACTTTGCATTTACTTTACAAATATATCACATTGACTTCTCTATATAAACATGGTATGGTCCTAACAGAATGTTGAGGGCAGGGATCACTTTGTTTTTGTCTTTGTATCTTCATATCTAGGACAGTACCTTGCAATTAGAAGGCACTTAATAAATGTGTGTCTTGAGTCAGAGAAAAGAAATTATGAGAGATATTACATGACTGCCCCAAAGTTACAAAAACAGTAAGTGGCAAAATTGGGGTTTGAATCTGGGTTCTCTAACTGCAAAAGCAGCAGACTGTTGACTTGACAATTTTTCCTGAATAGACAAAATCATAGCATCATAGATCTAGACCTGGAAGAAATCTCAGAAGCCATCTAATCCAACGCCTCATTTTACAGATGAAGAAACTGAGGCCTGAGGCCATTAAGCAATTTGTCCGATATCGGATGCAGAGTAATCACCAAAAGTACAATTTGAACCCAGATCCTCTGACTCCAGAGTCAGTGATCTTTCCAGTATGAGCTTTTTGAGACCAAAGATAATTTTTTTGCCTTTCTTTATATTCCCAGCACATACTACAATGCCTGACATATAGTAAGTACTTGTTAAATTCTTTCTGACTTGATTTGACTCCCTGTAGTCAGTCTTCTCTGTTAGAGTATAAGTTCCTTGACATTTTTCTAACCATTGAGAATTATTTCATTCTTTGTTCTTGTCTCCAGCACCTAACTCTGTGCCTGGAAAACAGAAGATGTCTAATAAATGCTTACTGATTGATTGATAAAATCAGTCTTTACAAAGCTCTTAGTATCATATTCCTTTGGTTGTTCTAGGACAGGATGTGACTTTTGGGGAGAGCAAGTAACTTCTTAGCACCCTAAAACTTTACAATCCCTAAAAAGTTGGAAAAGATTCAGCTTTGGATAGTATTTCCAACAAAAGTAAGTTTCACCTGGGAATAGTTGGAAATATTCCACCCAAGCAGAGACACATTGTATTGTGTGTGTGTGTGTGTGTGTATTTTGAGAATAAGTGCGCTCCCTGCCAATTGACAATGTTACCTTATATTTCGTTGCCAGAAATCCCAGGATGTATACAGAGAGAATACCTCGGAGAAGTGAAGCTCTATTGTACTCGACACAATGAAGATGAAGCAACCATTGGCCACATGTGGAGCTTTGCAGGCTTGCTGACCACCCACGGGATTATGGAACATTCTTGGAAGAGACAAGTGCTGTTGCATACCTTTCAGGTTTGGCTCTTCAGATTCTCTGCATAAATTCAATTTAACCTCGAATGAAAACCATCTTCAGAAGATGGCAAATGGAAGCAGAGCTGTGCCAGCATCAGAAGCAGTTATTGCCTTTCTAAAGAGAACTGTATATCCTTCAAGGCTGGAAGAGTAGCCGCTGAATGGTGTTCAAGCACTCCAAGCCAATAAAGAATGGGAACATGATTCCACACGGAGGGTGTGGAAACTCATAACCAAACAGTCCTTTCCGTTCTTGAACTTCACAGTGGAGCCATGTCAACCAAAGGCTTCCCTCATTGGACCCACTGAGCCATTTCATTCTGCTACTTAAGATGCCTTGCCTTGGTCAAAGCTTTGGGGTCTGGGTATTGGAATTGTCAGCTAGAATACTGGAATTGTCATCTCCTTCTACTAGCACCTGTAGTTGATAAATAAATAAATGTGGTTTAGGTAAGGTTAGGAATGGGGAAAGTGGAGTAGAAAGTAAATCACCAGGGAAATGTGGACTGAATATCCTTCTAACACACTCAAATATAGCACAACTCAAGAGAAGTTTCAGGGTGCTCTCCTTCATCTCTTAGCTTCTGTCAAGAGTCAACTCAAATCTCACCTTCTGCAGGAGTCTTTTCCAGGTCTACTCCACTGCTAATGTCTTCTCCTCCAAGATTACCTCCCACTTACTGTTATCTATCTATCTATCTATCTATCTATCTATCTATCTATCTATCTCTCTATCTATATCTATCTATCTATCTATCTATCTATCTATCTATATCCCCATGTAAATATTTGTACATAAACATATGTGTATATTCTATGTACATAAACATATGTACACATGTGTATATATAATGTACATTATTTGCCGTTGTCTCCTCTATTAGAATGTGAGCTCTAAATGCTTATCCATTGATAAAATCATATCCAGTTCTGATGGATAACCATGTAAGCCATTTAATATCTGAAGCCCAGGGAAGGCATCTTTCCTTTCGACAAATTCCTAATGATTCCACTCAGTGAAATACAGAGTTTCTGTGATTCCTAACGTATCTGGAAAATGCATCTTTTAAAATGTAGTTTAAATTTAAATTGTAGGTTAAAATAGTCTAAAGTGAATGCTAGCTTTATTTGAAATTTATTATTTGAAATTTGAATTGGGATTCCCCCAGTATAAACAAGAATATTAAGCAGGGATTCTTACATGAAATAGAATTGACAAGAGCAAAATTTAAAAAATATAAATATTAGTAAAGAGTAGACAAAGTCACCCATATTTGCAGGTGATATGGTGGTCTACTCAGAAACCTCAGAGAACTGGTGAAGAATTAAGACAGTAATGTCCATAAAATAGTAAGAAACTAGAGCCACAAGAATCACCAGCATCTCCATATAGCACTAAAAGTTAATGTTAAAGAATAAAAGCCTCCAGGTAACTAACGTAAATGTTGAAAAAGTTCTGTGCCAAAGCTTATGTACCTTACTTGGTGAGTGCCACCTCAGTCCAATTTTTTTCTTTATACACGGTCCATCGTGCCTTCAATTTCTTTATCAATAAGCAAATAATAGAGAACCACTTTGACCTTTTTTACATCTTTCTCTTTTGTACCTCCTTCTCAGTGGTAGGCACATTGATGCCATCTTGACACTGGGGAAAAGGTAAATAAAAAACCCAAAATGCTGACCTCCATAGCCTTGGAGGGAATTATTATATTACATGCTGTTGTTATACAATAACGAATGGTTACAATGAGCCAGATGCATCCAAATAGGTCAAATTATGTTATTTCTCCCTGCTTAAAACAAGCAGGGTAGTATGTAATTTCCATCAAAATAAAGCCTTTAAAAAAGATGAAAACAGGCCTATGCCTCCATCACTCTCTACCTTGGTAGTATCTATACACATGTTGTATTGTATTAACCTGAAGAATATAAGTCCCTTCCCAGTCCCAACTCCCATGTTTAACACAACATCTCATACATAGTAGGTATTTTAAAAAACTATAATAATATACACAGTACTGGTACATAGTCAGTATTTTTATTTTTTTCATTTATTTAATAAATCTTTCTTGAATTGAATCATTTTCCTCAGAATTACATAGCTAGTTAGTGGCAGAGTCAAGACTAGAATTCAGATCACCTGCCTCCCGATCCTATGAATCTTGCATATTCCACTACACCCCAATGCTTTCTAGAATTTCTGTACAAAGGAGAAACTACTGATTTTTCCCCTGACCTCCTTTGGCTTTATGGGGAATGTGCCTGTGTCACTTACTAATTCTGCACTCTTTGGAAAACTCATAGAAGAATGAGAGATTATAAGCTTGGAAGTACCCCTGAGTTCATCCAGGAAAGCCTGTAATTAAGGCATTCTTTAAAAGGCACTCTTCTAATCTTTATGTTTAGAAAAACAAACACCAAGATGAAAGGAATTCCAGACTTCCTTGATGGCACATGCTTACATGAAGGGACTCATGGTAATTTCCTCTTTTCTATCTTCAGCAGATAATAGGTTATAAGCCCATAGCATTTAGAGCTAGAAGGGACCTTTGAGATGTCTAGAATGGCAATGTCAGACATATAATAGGAGCTTAATAAATGCTTTCTGATTGATTGATTGATTCAGCTTTCATCACCTCCCCAAGAGAAGTGCTGATCACCAACTGTCTGCAGAAGAACTCGTTAGAGCAATCAAGTAATGAAACAACAAACACTTGTTAGATTCTTGCTACATGTTAAGCACTCAGGATTTAATTAATCAATTAACAAGCATTATTAAGTATTTACTATGTACCAAACAATGTCCAAGAAGCCAAAGATACAAAAACAAAAAAGGGTCTCTTTTCTCAAGGAGCTAATGCTCTATGCTGTGGAGAGGATATGTATATATGTGTGTAAATAGGAAATACTGAGTGTCTCAAAAGTCTTAGTGCTGTTTCAAGCTATTAAGAGATTTTTTATTTTATTATTGTCAAATATTAAAAGCTATAAAAGCTTAAAACTTTACTGAGGCTTTCAGAACATCCTGTATATACAAAAGCAAATGCAGAGTAATTTTAACCAGAGGAGAGAAGGTCTAAATACAGATCTCTTCTCTCCCATCTGCTTGAAATGAGATCTCTTCAATGTTGTTATTCGTTGAAAGATGATTATACCAAAGTCCCTGATGACTTCAAGGATCCATGATTCTGTTGGTGTGGGTACTCTTCCTCCAAGGCATTTCAAAACCCTCTGCACCCCATCCACATAATTGACCATATCAATAATCAAACCAACAGAAATCACATGATTATCTCAATAGATGCAGAAAAAGCCTTTGACAAAATACAACACCCATTCCTATTGAAAACACTAGAAAGTATAGGAATAGAAGGACCATTCCTCAAAATAATAGACAGCATATATTTAAAAC
This sequence comes from Gracilinanus agilis, assembly GCF_016433145.1. Taxonomy (NCBI): domain Eukaryota; kingdom Metazoa; phylum Chordata; class Mammalia; order Didelphimorphia; family Didelphidae; genus Gracilinanus; species Gracilinanus agilis. The sequence continues at coordinate 50,583,983 of NC_058134.1, read as the reverse complement.
CATCAACAAGTGTCATCTGCAATGGGGATAAATTAGAAGCATTCCCAATAAGATCAGGAGTGAAACAAGGATGCCCATTATCACCTCTTTTATTCTATATTTTACTAGAAATGCTAACTGTAGCAATTAGAGAAGAAAAAATGATTGGAGGGATTAAAGGAGGCAATGAGGAGACTAAACTATCACTCTTTGCAGATGATATGATGGTCTACTTAAAGAACCCCAGAAAATCAGCTAAAAGGCTAGTGGAAATAATTAACAACCTTAGAAAAGTTGCAGGGTACAAAATAAATGCTTGTAAGTCATCAGTGTTTCTATATTTCCAACAAAACTCAGCAGCAGGAATCAGAAAGAAAAACTCCATTTAAAATTCACTCCAGACAATATAAAATACTTAGGAATCTATCTGCCAAAACAAACACAGGAATTATATGAACACAACTACAAAACGCTTTTCACACAATTAAAACTAGATCTAAACAATTGGAAAAACATTAAGTGCTCCTAGGGAGGATTAGCTAATATAATAAAAATTAATCTACTTATTCAGTGCCATACCTATCAAACTAAAAAAGCCTTTTTTATAGAATTAGAAAAAATTCTAACAAAGTTCACCTAGAAGAACAAAAGATCAATAATATCGAGGGAAATAATGAAAAAAAATGTGGAAGGGGCCCTAGCAGTACCAGATCTTAAACTGTATTATAAAGCAGTGATCATCAGATAATACGGTATGTGAACTGGAACAAGCTCCAGGAATTGATGCAGAGTGAAAAGGAAAAGAACCAGGAGAACCTTTTACACAGAGATGGATACACTGTGGTACAATCTGATGAAATGGATTTCTCTACTAGCAGCAATGAATGATCCAGGACAATTCTGAAGGACTTATGAGAAAGAACTGTGGGAGTAGAAACACCAAAGGAAAACAACTGCTTGATCACATGGTTCGATGAGGCTATATAATTGGGGATAAAGACTCTAAACAATCACTCTAGTGCAAATATTAATAATATGGAAATAGGTCTTGATCAATGACACATATAAAACCCAGTGGAACTGCTCGTTGGCTATGGGAGGTGGGTGGGAGGAGGGGAGAGAGAACATGATTCATGTAACTGTGGGAAAATATTCTAGATTAAATAAATAAATAAACTTAAATTCTTTTTAAAAAAAGATATGCATTAGAAAAATATATGATCAACCACATAGTGCAATACAGATGTGATTAGGGTTTTGATGTTAAAGAATCACTCTACTACAAATATGAATAACATGGAAATAAGTTTTGAACAAAGATCCATGTATAACCCAGTGGAACTGCTTGTTGGCTTTGGGAGGAGAAAATGGGGGGTGGATCATGAATCATGTAACTATGGAAAATATTCTAAATAAAAATTTTTTAAAAACCTCTCTACAGCTTAGCAGGTAGTCTTTATTAGCTAATATGTCTAAAAAATTAATTATCCTGTACCCAGCCCTCTCCTCCCTGAATCAGGTTGAGCCACAGATGCCAGACAAGTCTATCCATTATGAGACTTGCCCTCAGCACCTTTCCAACTGGGTAATCCTTACCAGAACAGGTATTTCACAATTATAGACTTCGAGAATACAGTCCAATCACCATGAGACATCTCAGAAGGCATATGGATTTAGAGGCATATTGATTTATCATATAAAGACAATATATTTGGGACAAGTAAATAGCACAGTCGATAGAGAGCCAGGCCTTGAGGCAAGAGGTCTTGGGTTCAAATCTAACCTTAGACACTTCCTCATTGTGTGACTCTGGGCAAGTCATTTAACTCCAGTTGCCTAGTTCTTACTGCTCTTATTCTTCAGATCCAATACTTAGCATTGATTCTAAGATGGAAGGTAAAGGGTTTTTAAATCATATATATATATATATATATGATATATACAGACATATATGCATCTATATATATGGAGACTCTATACAAGAATAAAGACAAGAAGCGAATAGAATTAAAAGGCAAGAATAGGACAGGAATGGTTATTTTTGAAGAGAAAATCCTCATCAATGAGTATCAGTAAAGTATAAGTAATAAGATAATTATAGTTAATGACTGACATGAATATAGCACTTTATAGTTTTCATAGTGCTTTTCCTAGCATTTAAAGAATTGCCTAGATTCCTGAGAAGGTAGGTGATTTACTCAATGTCATAAGTTAATTAGTCATTAGTTACAGCCATTAGAAGAAAGAGTTGAACTAACCATCCACTCTAAGAATGCCTCTCGAGATAGGCACTACCTATATCATCGTCCCCATTTTATAGATAAATAAACTGAAGATGAGAGAATTTAATTGATTTGCCCAAATTCACGCCCTAAGTAATATCAGAGGAAGGATGAGAACTCAGGTTATTGTGACTTCAAGTACTCCATTTATCCACTACAGACTGCACTCTTAACTTTTGTGTTTTGAAACAAAATTACATTCTCTTTGGGGGAGTGGGGAGAATAAATTTCTCCAGCCAAGAGTCTGTCATCTTGAAAGTCAATCTGAGATTTTGAAATATGTCAAAGCTTGCACCCCATACAACAGGACTATGCCATTTAATTCATTGGAAATGCTTGGTGCAACAAAAATTTGGATTTTGATAGGCAAGATGGTCAATTGAAAGACTGAGCCAAAAAGAATACTGAAGGTATCCACCTAGACTTTCAGGACCTCACTGGAAGTAGCTGTTAGTACCATACTTGGTAAAGAATGTATTTCTGATAAAATAGTAGGAGTGCCTGGATCTCGGCCAAAAGTCTCTCTGGCAACGTAAAGTCACTTTAATAATACTTTACATTAGCAACAAGATACAAGATAAGGAAATGGAAAAAAAAAAGCCTTTTCAGTTAGCCTTTTTCTCGCTCTCCCTCACCACAACTTCCTAACCTCCTAGTAAAAATCTGAAAGCGGTCTCTGAATCCAGACATCAATGGACAAGTACTGTTATTGACTAACTAGTCTCAAAACCTTGCATCCCTCAGTTTCTCTTTCCCTCTTAAAAATATTAACTGCAGAAGTTTGGAACCAGGAATAATCGAATTTGGGAAATTTCAAATTTGAGTTTCAAATAAACTTCACTCAGATTTAATACTATGATTTTCCCTCTTTAGGGTTGTTAGTTAAGGGTACCTATTAGGAGTCATGCTTTGTTGATAAAATGGAAGTCTGCCTAGTATAAATAACAATAAGTCTTGATAGAATGGAATTCTTCCCCTGCCTCCAGCACTACCAATGGTTTGTCGTATTTTTTAAAGCAATGGCTCACAACTTAGGATTTGCCAAAGATAAAAAGAGGAAGGTTCCAATTTTCAAGGAATTTTTAGCAATAGGTAAACAAGAAGCCACAAATTACACAATCTTAAATCAAGGAGTTCTAAGCATCATCTTTCTTCCCATTTCTCATTCGTAGAATGAAAAACACATGAAAACTGAGACACAATATGACTGAAGTTGCTTAGCAAAGGAGGGACTAACTAGGGCAAGTAAAAAAGGCAAGATAGTCCAGTGTTCAGCTTCAATCTTAATGACCTCTCTCCAGAGACTGGAGAGGTTTTGGAACAAAAAAAAAACCTTCTAATTCCAGAAAATCTCTAGTTTAGTATATAACATCTTTAAGTACCATTAAGCACAGAAGTTTGAGTGTAGCGGAAAGAGTCCTGACTATGGATTCAGAGAATCTGGGTTCAAATTCCCTTATTCCCTATATGACCTTGGACAGGTCACTTACCTTCCTTGGACTTTAATTTACTTATCTATAAAAGGAAGGAGTTGGATTGGACTGGGTGACCTCTAAAATTCCTTCTAGCTCCCAAGCTGTGCTATATTGATTTCAGTTTAAAATATGATCACCTTCTGTTCAAGACAGTTTCATATTAGAAAGATGAGGAGGACCTCATTGTGGCATTATCTCATGAAAAAGCCCCTGAAGGCAGATTATACTGAGGTCTAAAGAGATGTTCTTCACATTAGGGTTCAGTAGATAGAGTGATGACCTTGGAGACAGGAAAATTCAAATTCAAATCCTGCCTCAGACTTTTATTTAGCTCTGATCCTAGGAAAATAGCTTAACATCTCTCAGCCTCAGTTTTCTTATCTGTAAAAAAGGAGTGCTAATAGCACCAATCTCTCAGGGCTATTAGGAGGATGAAGTTAAAAAGTATTTGTAGAGTACTATATAAGTGCTATTATTGCCATAATTCATATTATTATTATTTATTATTATAAGGTATGAATCCTGGGGGAAGAGAAGAAAGAAAAAACTACTAAATTGAGACTACCAATTATTCTTGCCAACTAGTTGTTTCTGTGTTTTTGAAATACTGAAAGGGTTAAGTCTCCTCTCAATTGCAGACCCTTTCACATAGATGCCACAGTCACCCTGCCCTAGAGTGGTTCTCTTCTTTACAAAGTCCTAAAAGGCTCAGGAAAAAAAACCATTGGAAACTGAGTTAGACTCAACTCTATTGCTGGAGTTAGCTTTGCCCAAGTTCTGCCTGGCCCTGAGGCATCAATATCCGAGGCTATAATGAGGTCCCCTCTCTACATAGTCAATTTCCATTTTCATCTTTCCTTTTTTTCTTAGTGCAGCATTTCCATAACTGCACTCCACAGATCCCTGGTGTTCCATGCAATATGAATAGGGGTTCTGTAAAAAAGATGTTCATCTTAATGATATTTTTCCTCTAAAATTTCAATGTGAAATTATGCATGCATTAAAAATCCTTATTATGCCTATGATTTTTTCTTTATGAAAATAGACTGAATTTTTTCTATCATCTCCCCTCTATTTCCCCAATATGCCTTTATCCTGAGGGTATTTCATATCCCCAGATTCCCTCGACCAACATTTTAGCCATTTTGGTGTAATGGAAGGAGTACCAGTTTTGGAGACAAATGATTTGGGTTTAAAATTTGTCTCTGTCACTTACAGTTTTGTGTGATCCTAGATCATTTTTACCTCTCTGGGTCTCATTTTCCTCATATGTAAAATAAAGGTATTGGTCTAGGTAATCTCAAGTATCTCTCCAAGCTCTGAATCTATGATACTCTCATCCTATGATCTCCACCCACTTCCATTTCCAAAGAAGCTCAAAATCAAAACAGAACTCGTGATTTTTCCCCAAAAAAGCCACCCCTTCCCTATTTCTATCTCCCAAGAAGCTCCTTATTTCTATCAATGGTGTCCCCATCTTTGCTTTCTCTGAAATTGGAATCCTTAATTCCTCATTCCCCCTAACTCTGACCAGTTGCCAAATCATTTCTGCCCCCTTCTCTCCACTTTCTTCGCTGCTACCCTAGTTCAAGCCCCATCACTTCTCACCTGAAATGCCTCAGTAGCCTCCTAATTGGTCTCCATGCCTCAAGTCACTCCTATCACCAATCCATTCTCCCCACAGCTCCTAATGGAATGTTCCTAAAATGGAAGTCTGTCTATATCCCTCACCTACTCAATAAACTTTGATCTCTCCCTTTTTCTTCTAACACACATAATAAAACTCTAATGTTTGGCAAAGCCCTTCATAACCTGATCTCAATCTTTTCTTCTAGTCTTAGTCTACATTATTTGCCTTCATGTGCTCTGTGGTCTAGCTAAACTGACATTCTTCCTGCTCCTAATACATGTCACTCCATCCCCAGTCCTCTAGCTTTATACTGACTATTCCCCATGCCTCCAAAGTATCCTCTCTCCTCATCTATGCCTCTTGGAATCTCTGGCTTCCTTCAAGACTCAGATGAAGCACTCTTTTATACATTAAGCCTTTCTCTAATCTCCCCAATTCTTAGTGCCCTCCCCAAAGCTGCCTTATGTTTAACATATATATGTATATTATATGTACTTATATGTATATACATATATATTCTGTATGTGTATTTTGTACATATTGGATGCAGAATAGAATGTAAGCTCTTTGAGGACAGATACTGTTTCATTTTTGTCTGTATCCCTGAATCTAATACAGGACCAGATTGATTGCTGATTAGGGAAACCTGAGAACAACATAACTGGAAAGAACCAAAGAGATGATCTAATCCAAATACTTCCTTTTTTTAACAGAAAAGGGAACTGCGATCCAGAGATGGGAAATGACTTCTATAGGGTCAAACAGCAAATGGATGATAAATAAGAGGAAAAGATGTTTGTGCTTTGTTTGGGGATGATGACTTGATTTGTGCATAACTTGGATTTAACTAAAGCAAAATTGTACAAGGTCATCATTCTCCCCTCTCTCTTCCAGTCATCAAAGTCCAATAGCAAGACAGAAACCAGGGCAACTGGTGATGATCCCGAATACAGTGGATGACCATGGCACCTTCAAATTCTGCCCAAGCTCTAAGTGGTCCACAGCACCTGCTTTAGCCACCTTCGTGGCCATTAGAATAAATTGTCCTCATCTGCCCTTTCCATCAGGAGAAGCACTAACATGCTTGTGGTAGTCATTCTCCTCACTCACTATCAGTTACCCTCAATCTGGTTTAGCTCATCTGCCAACTAGGTTTTACCAGGGTGTTGCCTGCTTACAGCTTCTTGAAGCCACAGATGAGAGTTGAGAAAAGACAATATTTTAGAAAGGTCTCTTTTATTAACAATCATGGGTATAGTCTTAGCTCCCCAGCATAAATCTGATGAAGTGAAACCTTAGTTCATAAACACAGACCCCTAAGTGGTAGCAGTATTTCATGCTGACAAGTTTTAGGTTACTTTGGTTCAAAGTAATCTATCTTCTGGGATATAAGAAACTGTTGCTAAGGAAGTTGGAGACTTTGAAAATCTTGGTTCCCAGGAACATAAATAGCAAATCAAGTTTGATCAGTCAGTGAGAAAATGAATGTCAAGGAATAAGTTGTTCATCTCTCTTCCAAGAACTAGAAAAATAATTTACTAAAGGCCACTCAGCTGTCCGGAAAAAAAAAAGCCATTCATGTCAGTGAAAGAGCAGCCTATTTCCCAAGAATCCCCTTTTCTCTCTGCAGGGTGATATTTCATTCATTCGTTTAACAACTACTTATAAAGGATGTCTTAAGGAAGGCAGCATAGCATAGTGGACAGAGGCTCAGCTTTGGAGACAAAAAGACCTAGATTCAAGTCTCGCCTCTGATACATGTGACCATAAGCAAAGAATTTCATCTATGAGAGCCCCAGGCAAGACTCTAATAATAGTAGCAGCTGATTTGAATTGCTAGAAGGAGCTCCCACACTGGGACATCCATACCCCCATGAGATCACTATTCTGGCCCAAAATAAAAGTCTGATGAAAAATGGTGAACATAGTACAATGAGTGCAGTCTAATACATAGTAGGCACCTAATAAGTGCTTATCAAATTCAGTTGATGGCTGTGGGAATGATAAGAAGGGCATGGATGAGAGAGAAGTTGCTAAGGGAGAATGATGGAATGGGATGTATTAATTAGAATCTTAAACCCTTGGACTCCTTTCCCACAATTCCATTTTCCCTTTTGTTTATGTTAGCATTGTTACATTCTCTGTATATAGTTTTGGTTTCTCCTCCCCTCGCTCTCTTTTTCCACATGAGTGGTTTAGGTGAGCACCTTCTAGTTTTAATAATAAACTTTATAAATATTAAACTTGGAGGTATTGGATATTGAAGGTCAACAAAGTGATTGGGAAAGAGCATACAAGGAAAAGGGAAGAACTTTAAAGGACTCTAAAAATGTCAGACTTGAGTGACCATGGAAATATTAGTATGGTTACATATTACTTAATAATTAATATATAATGTTAATGATAATAGTTAACATTTATTTAGTGTTTACTATGTTACTATGCTAAGCACTTTATAATTATTATCTCATTTGATTCTCATAACCCTGAAAAGTAAGTGCTTTTTTTGTCTCCATTTTATAGATGAGGAAACTGAGGCAAATGACAATTAAGTGACTTGTCCCAGGTCACACAGCTAGTATCTGAGGCTGGATTTGAACTTGGGTCTTCCTGACTCCAGGAGCAGCACTCTATCAACTATACCATCTAGCTAACTCTACATAAATTAGCAGAGACAATAATTAGATGATGCCTTACAGCTATATAATAGTGCACATTTATGTACTGCCTAAAGGTTAATGAATCACATGAGCCACTTTCTATACATCATCTCATTTAATACTCAAAACAATCCTGTGACGTGATCAGGGGAAGTTAATCCATTATTGGAGATAGTTTGGTATAAGGGAAAAAGCCACATCCCAGGCAACAGAGGTCAGTCGTTGACTAAGTAACTCAATAAGATGCTAAGCTACAGATGAGTTGCTACCTGCTTTGGTGAAGGGAGTTTCTACATGGTATTCCTCATGCCAATGAAATCACAAATCCAGATCAAAATTATATGTTTGTTTATGTTGTATGTAAATGTTTTTTCTATGAATAGGTAATATATATTATATATATAATAATAATATACACATATAATGTAATACATTCCACATTTATGCAGATTATTCATACATATACTATTTATATGTAAGATTATATACATATATATTTATACACACACAAACATGCACATGTGACTTAATGAGGTCACACAGCTAGAGAGAATAATAAAGTTCAGAAATTACAAAATTCCAGCCTCCAGATTTAAAGCTTAATTGCCTTTCCCCAAAACCCTGAGATGTTTTTAGAACATAAAAACAATCCTCCAACCATCCTTACTTTGACAGAATATATTTATTGGTCTGGATCTGTGATTTTATGGGCATGAGAAAGGCCAGTATGGAAACTCCCTTCATCAAAGCAGATTGGTAAACATGTGTGTGTGTGTGTGTGTGTGTGTGTGTGTGTGTATATATATACATATATATATATAGAGAGAGAGAGAGAGAGGGGGGGGGGGAGGGGGTACATCATATATTCATATGCGTGGGTTGTATCTATGCAGGTATCCCCATTCCCAAAGTCCATTGGTAGGGGACTCTCTCATTACCCCATGCCTCTACAGAGGGCAGGGTAGAATTGGCCATAGAGGATATCTCTTCGAACTACTTAGCCTTCTTTGAGTTCTCTTCAAACTTCAAGTAGCTTCAGGTCCTGAAGTCTCTCTGGGCAGCTCTAGCTTCCAGCTCCAAGACAGAAGATGGACAATGTCCATCCCACCTCAGGATGCTGAAAGAAAAGACTCTGGAAAGACATGAAAGGAGCAGGCAGTCTCTATCGTGCCCTTATCTCCAGATTTCTACTCTAGAGACTTCTAGTAGTTTCCCCTTGGGCATGATCAAGGACCCTTCAATGAGCTAAATTAGCTCATTCTCAATGAGAGAGCTTCTTTATTTAGTATTAACCAGTATATAGTCTCATATATATATATATCTCCTGATTTCTATTTTGAAACTAATTTGTATACAATTGTTTTCTTTTAGAAGTACTATACTATGCGTGTTCATTGTGGAATTTATATTTAATGGGGGGGGGGTCAAACATTGAATCATTGAATATAAATTCTGGGCTCTTCCTTCCTCTGTTCATGAAACGGCAATCAGAAGTTAGATTGAACCCTTTAATTCACACCTCCTAAATTGATGATATTTCATGAAGCAGAACTATATTCTCCTCTCTCTGAAGAGAGCAGGGGGGGTCAAACTTCTGGCCCCAACTTTCTGCTTCTCCTCCTGGCAGGAAATAAAGACTCACTTAAAGAAAAGTTGTGGGAGAAGAGGCTAGAGATGTCTATTCTGCTTCCTGTGGAAACTACTCCCATGCTACAGGTGTGGGGGGTGAAGGGGAAGATGAATCCTCATCACATGTGGAAGTTCACTATATGTTTATATGTGTAATATATTTGTGTGTATATATATATATATTTGTGTGTTGTTTGCCATGCATTTTGAAGAGGACCAATGACATCAGAGGATGATGTTTTGACTTGCATATGAAATAGATTTAAATGGAGCAAAGTTGCACAAAGTACTCAGCCAGAGTCATCAAAGTCCAGTGGTGAGACAAAAGTCAGGATGACCAGCGATAGCACAGAATGCAATGGATGACCCTGGCATCCTCAATGTTTGACCAAGCTCTAAGCTCTCCACAATGCGTGCTTTGGCCACCTTCATGGACATTGGAACAAATTGTTCTCATCTACCCATTCTGCCAGAAGAAGTCTTCACACACTTGGTGTAGACATTTCCCTAGTCTCCCCAAGGTTTACCAGTTCCCCTCAACCTGGTTTAGCCCATCTGCCAAGATGGATTTACCAGGCTGTGACCACAGCACATGCTATAATAGCTTCTTGGAGCCACAGGTGAGAGTTGGGTTATAGGTAAACTCCAAAGGTGGATGAACAGCCCTGAAAAGGGCTTGGCTAGCCTTCATCCCAGAGATGTGCACTTCCCTGAACAACCCATATACCCCATTTGGGTGTATACGTATATGTGTGTATATACATGCATATAAATAATATGTTGCATATGTGTGTTATATATTATATTATTTTGTGTTATGTTACATAATACTAGATAGCTAGGAAGATCTGACTTCAAGGTCCACCACTGACACATATTGATCGTGTGACTTAAGTCATTTAACTTCTTAGAGATTAGCTCCCTACTAATAATCTAAGACTGTTATATAGAAGATGAAGATACACATTGGTGCAGGAAGTTTCTCACCAAGAGTCCCCTCCCCATATCGATGAAATCACAGGTCAGAACAAAAGAGAATATGTTTGTGCCAAGACTAGGAACACATGCAGGAATGATGGGTGTAAGTTTCTGAGTAGCAGAATTAGATTTGATGGCAAAGAAAACATCCTAAGGATTCAAGCTGTTCTGGGGCAGAATGAATTGCCTTAAGTAGAAGGGGGGGTCCCTCTTATTTAAGATCTTCATGCAAAAACTGAGTGACCACTTGTTTGAGAATGGTATTGGATAGGCTCTAAGTTGGGAAAGAGATGGGCTAGTTGTCCTTCAAGGTTCCTGCCAGGCCTGAGACTGACTTCCTAGGAAAGGTGTCTATAAAGTGCAAATCAATCCATCAAATGATAAGCATTTTTAAGCTCTTACTATGAGCCAAGTATTGTTTGTTTGGCGCACTAGGAAGGCAAATATGAAGAATGAAATAATCTCTGCTCACAAAGAGCTTACCTTTTAATGGGACAAGCAGCAAGTGAGTATAGCAAAAATATATCCACTATAAACAAAAGATGAATAAATACAAATACAACCAGGTGGCACAGTGAAGAGAGTGATGGGCCTGGAGTTGGGAAGACTTATCTTAATAATTTGGATATCTGAATAACTTGAACTCAAAATGGCCTTAAATACTTACTAGCTGTGTGACCCTGGGAATATCCCTTAACCCTCTTGGCCACAGTTTCCTCATCTGTAAAATGGGCTGGAAAAGGAAATGGCAAACCACTTCAGTATCTTTGCCAAGAAAATCCCAAAGGGGATCAATGAAGAGTCAGGGACAATTGAAATGACTGAATGAGACGACAATAACAAAAAATACAAAGTAATTAATGACAAGATAATTTAAGGATTAAGAACAGCAATTGGGGACCTACAGAAAGGTTTTATGTAGGAGATGGTGTTTGAGCTAGATCTTAAAGGAAGAGAAACACAAGAACATCCTGAATTTCGAGCATGTGGAAGGGTCAGGGAAAAGTCACAGAGAAGAAAGAAAAGACCAATTTGGCTGGATCACAGGGCAGCAAAGGAAAAGAAACATTCAATGAGGGTGGATGAATAGGTTGGAACCAGGTGGTGAAGGGTTTTATAAACCAAGAAGGAGCTGATATTTTTTCCTAGAAGTAATAGGAAGCTGCTGGAATTTATTGAATAAAGGAGTCACCTAGCCAAATCTGCACTTAAAACCACTTTACTAAAGCAAAATTTTATACCATAACATCATTATTATAAAAAGAATGATTTTGAAGATGTCTTTAAAAGACAAAGAATGAAATGGGCAGGGAAAGGTGAACTGGGTGTATAAGAACAACCCTATAAAGACAAAACATCTTTGAAAGCTCTAAGAACTCAATTCAATGACCATCCATAATGCCAAAGGTCAGATAACGAGACATGCCGTCTACTTCCCAACAGAGAGGTGATGGATTCAATATGCAGAATGAGATATATTTTATTTAACATAACCAATAAGGGAATTTGGTTTACTTAATTATATAGACTTATTACAAAGAATTTATTTTTCTTTTTTCCCCAATGGAGGGATGGGGGAAAGACTTGGGAATAAAAAGGGAAATTAAAATTTATTCTTTGGAATAAAAAATAAAACTAATAAAGTTATGTGGAATGTGGACTGGGGTAGAAAGAGACAAAATTAGGAAAGTGTTACAATAATCTAGATGGGAGGTAATAAGGGCCTTAACTGAGGCAGTATCTATGTGCTTGGAGGAAAAAGCTTGGATTTTAGAGAAGTTCTAGAGGTAGAGCAAGGTCTGGTACCTTGATTGTATATGGGAGGTGGGGGTGTACAAAGGGAAGAAGCCAAGATTAATGATAAAACTATAGACCTAGGAGACTGGAAAGATGGATGCATTTGATAGAGAATTTTAAATTTGAGATATTTCCAGAATAGCCAGTTTGAAACACCCAATAGGCAACCAGTGATGCAAAGATGGAGCTCAGGGGCTGGATGTGTGTGTATGTATGTGTATGACTGTGTGTGTGTATGTGTGTATAAGCAGATATATGTATATGTTTACATAACCACATTTATATATATATACATACATATATATGCATATATATATATCCATGTACAAATATAAATCAGTGAAGCAACCTACTTGACTCAGCCCAGAAAGAGATTGACCCATCCACCAAGACTCCTTCCCTCCAAAACACTAGCCTATCTAGGTAAGGGAGCAAGTGACTGATACATCAATGATGCCAACCCCAAATGCAAATACGGTGGGTACTCAGAGAAGGGATAAATGATCTGCAGTCTGGAAGCCCAAAAGTTCCCATAAATGCCATGAGTTTTCTACATGAACTTCTTAGTACCTTTGGACTTCAAATTTGAACCCATTCTTTATAGGGAATAAGTATATATAGAGGGAAGAATATGTTCTCGTTTGGGGAAATGTTTTTTATAATAATGCCTGTCCTTAGTATACCTCAATAAATATCCCTTGGTAAAAGATAATTGGAGGAACATACCAGATAAGGACTCAGAAGTGATAATATAAGAAACCATGACCCTTCAGGGTTATTCTTAGAATCTTGTTGGAAAGAGCAGTCAGCCACCTTCTAGAGATCCTATCTGCTAGTTTGAATGGGGTTCAAGCGAGGGAACTCAGAATGGTTGCTGGAAAAATATTATTTGACTCCTGAGAGACAGATAGATTGCATGAATAGGCATGTTAAGGAAACCTTTTGCGTATGCTACTCAGGTGGCCCTCGGCCCATTAATGTAGTCCTTATTGCATCTAATTTTGAGCCACTCTAAAACCCTTTACCTTGAACAATATGTCACTATTTCCCATTTTGTTAAGCTGGTCACCCAAGTGGAAGTTATTCAGGCAAGAAAAAAAAATGGCCCTTTTTTTCTATTTTCTAGCAGTAACTTGTCATTCATCTTAAGCATTTGCAAGAGCTTTGGTGTTCTTACTCCAGATGTGTGATTTTCTTTCACAGACCATTCCCTCCTAAATACAAAATGCTTTAGCATGTGCTAATTACTGTTGCAATTAGTAATTTCACAGGATGTTGTTACTTTTCTGTCAGTGTTATACTTACTAAATTAGATCCTCCTTCACCACAAATTGCAGATTCTATTAGACAAGTGGTTGTTATTTCGTTCATTGTTTCCTAGTTCTAACTCTCAGGCACTAGAAATTTGCAGCTAGCTTGAAAAACATGATTTTACCTGTGTACCAGGGATTTGAATCAACAGTGTTGATTTTTTTAATTCCAGAAAGGTTTCTTCACACCTTCTAACTGCAAAAGAACTGAGCCAGTATAGGGGAAATGTTTCTACACTCCATTCAAAGCAGGACAAGGTATTTGGGGGCCTTTAGCAAGGACTGATTATTGTATCCCTTAGGTATTAGTTGTTTTACCAGAGCCTTTGATTTTCCACTGTAATACATATAACTTTGCTCATCAAAAAATAAATTCCTGCTGTTTGTGGAGAGAATTTTCAGGGATAAGCCATGGTCTAGTCCAGTGGTTCCCAAACGTTTTTGGCCTACCGCCCCCTTTCCAGAAAAAATATTACTTAGCTCCCTGGAAATTAATTTTTTAAAATTTTAGTAGCAATTAATAGGAAAGATAAATGCACCTGTGGCCATCACCGCTCTCCTGGATTGCTGCAGCACCCACCAGGAGGCGGTAGCGCCCACTTTGGTAATCACTGGTCTAGTACCTAAAGTCCTGGATTTATATCAATTCGATTCAATCTTACAAGTTACACTCCTTCACCGTGGTCTTCAGGTATGTATGTCTTTGTTGGCTCATTTTGTCCTTGTCCTGAGTTTATTGTGGCAACCTCAGAATATAGCTCAAATCTAGTTCTCCACAAATACAGATTAAAGGGCCAATCAATACAAGTCTCCTCCCATTCCTTTTCCCAAAAACCTTACATAGTCCCTGAGACCCATAACACCATCCTGTGGATTGGAATCTCCAAAGAAAGGAAACAAATTTGGAATTGCTATAGAGGGAATCTCCTAACATTCCTTAGAGTCCCACTTTTGCCTCAAAACTGTTCACAGGCCTTAGAGCACTACCTTAGGGTTTTGACTTCCTCTATCACAAGACATAGGATCCTAGATCACAGATATAAGAAAACAAAGGAGCCTAAACCATAGATCTAGAGATGGAAGGGACCTTAGAGGTCATCTACTCAAAACACCTCATTTATAGATGAAGAAATTGGGTCTGACATCACATAGCCTTCAGCCTTATGTTACTACTCTAAAGGATTAAACTCCTTCCAGAACGGAAATTAATTTAAGGTAGTTAAAGAGTCATTTCCCTCTCTGTGACCTGAACTATATAAGAAACTTCTAGCAACAGCAGACAGCAAAGTGAAGGGGTTCTTTTTTTCCATAACATAGCTCAATCTCTTGATAATCCTTTGGCTTGAGCACCATGTTTGTTATCTTCTTCTCTCCATTAAGCTGGCTCTGCTCAGGAATCCCCCCTTCTCTCACTAGAACACTAGCTTCTAGGATCCCTTCTCTCCAAAAAGCTTGTGCTATCCAGGCCACTTCCCCTTCTCTCTCTACAAAAGTTAATCCTAGAACTTTTGAACTTGGGGTTCTTAGAGAGGCAAACATGAACCTGGTAAAGCCCAAGAATTCCTCCTCTCTCTAGAAGTCTAGATTACAAAACTCTCAAGGAATTCAATCTTTTTCTAGGAAATGTCCCTTCCTTGAACCCCAGTTAAGATAATCAGACATTATGTGCATGCACAGACAATCCCACCACTCTGCTCACTCTAGATCCATTCAGTTCTCCATCTCTTTGGATCTCTCTATTTTGTCCCAAAGTGGGAAAAGAAGAAAAAGAACCAACTCTATAGCTCTTCACAAAAAATTTTTTAGCTCAAAGGGATTGTTCTGAGACTTAACAATGGAAACAAATCAACTCATCCTCAGTTGGTCTACAATAGTTCATGCCAATCACAGCAGCTCCCAAAAAGAATGATATTGAGATATAGATATAGATATAGATATAGATATAGATATAGATATAGATATAAATGAGATATATAGATAGATCTATCTCCATAGGAAGAGTCAACCAAAGTCCCAAATAAAAGTTCAATATCTCTGGGGATCTTATCAAGTTAATGAACTCTCCTGATTAACCCACATACAGGGATTAAAAATATGTGCATTTCTTAGAAACAACTTTCAACAATGTTGTGTTGGGTGCCTCTCCACCTCAAGTGATAGAAAGCTGTCCACCTTGCCTACCTTTAGTGTCTGTTCCAAACCTAACCAAGCCAAACCAAACTGGAAGTGATTACTTTCCTAATCCAAAAATGTCTCTGATTGTAATAATTTTCCAAAAAAAAATTATAATCATGAAAAATTCTAATAGTACAGACACTGTATAATGCAAATAATATGCATTAAACTTTGCACACAATAGGGGGTCTAGCAGGAAGGAGAAAGATACATGACCAAATTCTCATTTACCCTACATGAGCTTAGACTATAAGTGATTAAAAACTATAGTGAATGAGATTCCGCAGATCTATTTCAATCAAATAAAAATATATTTGGTCCAGATTCTCATTCCTCTCCAATCTCTGAGTATTTCTTGCCTACACAAGGCTGTCTTTGAAATCAAGAAAGGTTTCTCACATAGAGGACATACCCAGGGAGTGAAGAAGAATGAGAACCCAGCCCTCTGTGTGTATATGCGTATGTGTTTTAAAGGGAATTTGTAATAATTTTAGCTTACACATGTTTTTGGGTGAGCCTTTTAGGAAGGGGAGAGGAAGGGTATTTATTTGTAATTACATGAATGAAAATAACTCAAGCTACTTGAAAATGCAGTCTACAGTCAACTCTCAATCATCTGTAGATAGATAACCCTTTTATGAATTATTCATGAATGTACTAAAAAGTTTCAAGAGACTTTCAAATACTTTTCTTTTCAAGATGTCATGATTTAAAGGGACAACACTGGTCTGGGAATTAGGAGACATGGATTCTAACCCCATCTTTGTCTTCTACTTGGGGATGAGGGGAGATTTTCTACTTTTACATGGATCTGGAAAACAGATTAGTCAAGGACTTAGATAAGAAAAAGTTAAAATGGGTCAGCTCACAGACCAGTACGTTCCTTGTCCATTTGCTTAAAAGACTTTGATCACAGGGCAGGTAGGTTGCTCAATGAATAGAAGACCAAGCCTAGAGATAGGAAATCCTGGGTTCAAGTCCAGTAACAGTCATTTCTTGGCTGTGTGACCTTGGGCAAGTCATTTAACCCCCTACTGCCTAGCCCTTACTTCTCTTCAGCCTTAGAACCAATACACAGTATTCAAGATAAAAATAAAGTATCTATAGTAACAGCTTCACTTATTGGTTGATTTTAAAAAAAAACTTGAACAAGATAAAAAAAAAAAAATTTAAACCCTTATCTTCTGTCTTGGAACCAATACTAAGTATGGACTCCAAGGCAGAAGAGTGATAAGGGCTACAAAATTGAGGGTAAGTGACCTGCCCAGGGTCAAGCAGCTAGAAAGTGTCTGAAACCAGATTTGAACCCAGATCCTCCTGACTTCAGGTCTAGCTCTCTACCCATTGAGCAACCTGGTTACCCAAAGATCAAATTCTTGAGAATTTGTCCAGAAAAAAAAATTTGTCCAAAAAATGTGTCCAGAAATTTCTCTGGGACCTTTGTCCCAGGAAGCAAAGAATTAATTAACTATGTATATATATATATAACTGTGACTGTGATTTTACTGATATAGAGGATGGATTTCTGGTGAACAAATTCCTTTTAGAGGCTTCCTGGGGTACTGAGCAGTTAGACTACTTGCCTAGGGTCATACAACCAATATGTGTCAAAAGTGAGATTTGAATAGAAGTCTTTCTTGATTCTGAGACCAGTCTTCAATCTACTACATCAATCTTCTTCCCTGTAGAGTGCAATTTATTTTCTAAGAAATAACAAAATTGCCACATCAACACAAAAAGAATGAAATATGGATGCTACTCAGGAACTTAAATGTAAAACCATATATTTCAGTGAATCTATGACTTCCATGAAGTTGGAGACTCTTTCCATTAATTCAGGTCATGACCTATTCATACCTTCCCATCCTACAAAATTATCAGCCATGTCTTCCCATAAATTCTCCATGAAGGAAACCTTCTTTTAGAAATTTTCATGTTTTATGAGAACTAGGGCAACCCTCCAAGAATCCATATTTTCTCTTATCTCTCACTATGTGACTGACCAAACTGCTTTTTCCATCATAAATTCCCAAAATAATATCTCTAATGGCATTTCTTAAACATAGGTAGTCAACAGAAGAACAGCTAAAGAAATGTTACATGAATGTGATGAATATTACTGTACCATTAGAAACAAAGAACAGGGGAGAATACTGAAAGACAATAGAAGATTCCTATGAACTGATGCAAAGTGAAGTAAGTTGAACTAGGAAAAAAAGATACCCAATGGCTACAAGAATGTAAACTGATAGAGCAATAAAATCAAAGCTGAATTCTGAGTAATTTTAATGACAAAGCTTTACTGCAAAGAATTAATATGAGAAGGCATCTTTTTTACTTCTTTGGAAAGATGGGGACTATCAATATAAAATACTGCTTTTCATGTAGGACTTTATTAAGATGTTGATTAGATTAGACAAGTTACTTTTCTGGATCTCTTTTATGGTTTACTATAAGGTATGATTCTTTGAGTGGAAGAGAATATTTGTTGGTATATGAAGGTGATATAAAAAGAGAATAAAATAAAGTCAAATGTAATAAAAGAAATTTTAAAAGAAATATGTTGCATCCTATTTTCATCCACCAATTCATTTCTCCATTGACCTTGGTTCACCCCCCAATTTTTATTCTTCAGGCAAGTAGTGTTCCAAGATTCAAAACCATTCAACATCACATATTTGTATTAAAGAGAGGGGAAACAGCTTGGAATCATTAAAAGCATTGTGCAATTTCCCAAATGCAATCCAGCTTTGCACTCTTCTCCCAATTCAGTTCTGGGCCCAGTTCACTCTCCATCTGCAGAGTCTATCCTAGATATAGTTTGATAGATATGCTTGCCATCAACATGCTAGGGATTCTTTTCTATATCCTCCCATAAACCTATCATATATAATCTATGCAATGTATAGAAGGACTTTCTCTAAATCTGTGAATTTTCTATGGGTACCAATGTAGCATTTAGGACACCCATTGGTTATTACCCCTCTTTACGCTTCCTTTCCAGATAAATTTCCTGAAGGGCAGATTTCATACTACATCTTGCCTACAAGGTATCATTGTTAATATAGTGCAGCCTACTTAGATTCACATCTTCATTGTCCTTTGAATCATCTCTTCAAATTTTGTAATTTTGGAGGCTTCCCATGATAAACTCCCATTTCCATGGAAAATCTGCCAACTTCCTCTAGTCTAAATGGTCTAATATTATAAGTTTCTTGGATACTGTAAAAAATAAGGATAATAATACATGGGGTACCTACCTTTAGGGGTTTTCATGATAGTATATGGAATCAAGTCAAATCAGCTATCTACTGCACTAAGCACAAAGTAAAACATATCTAAAAAACTGTAAAACTTCAAGTACTGGGGGACAGCTGGGTAGCTCAGTGGATTGAGAGCCAGACCTAGAGACAGGAGGTCCTAGGTTCAAATTTGACCTGAGACACTTCCCAGCTGTGTGACCCCCATTGCCTAAACAAACAAACAAACAAACAAACAAATGAATGAATAACTTCAAGCACTATATAACCATTAGCTATGTTTAATGTGTCCAAAGTTTTACTTATTTTCAAAGAAAAAACTAGAGTGTTTTTTTAAATATAATCATACTTTTTTCTTTCTTTCTTTTTTTGATCCCCATATCTTTTTTGGTACACACAGAGGTTGCTTTCATTTTTCAATGATGGTACTATTTCTCAGTGTTTTAAATTGGAACACTGCTGGCCTCACAAAGCTTTAAATCAGTGATTCCCAAAGTGGGTGCCACCGCCCCCTGGTGGGTGCTGCAGCGATCCAGGAAGGCGATGATAGCTACAGGTGCATTTCTGAGTTCAATAAATAGTTTCATAATTTCAAAGTTCAATGTTTCTAATTTACACCTTTCTTTACTATATTTTATGAAAAAGGTAGAAACATTAATACATATATCTATCCTATTAATTGCTATTAAAATTTTTTTAAATTAATTTCTGGAGGCACTAAGTAATATTTTTTTCTGGAAAGGGGGCAGTAGGCCAAAAAAGTTTGGGAACCACTGCTTTAAATTATTTTAAATTCTCCTCCACCCTTCAGAATAAATAGCTTCATTTCACTATGGTTTTAAAAATCGTGTCGCTGCCATTCTTATGCCAGACATATTGTGCCTTTCAGTACTGTATTCTGCTGAACCTTATTAGTAAAACCTGAATATCAGTTTTCCCACCTAAACGTGTTCTGAATGCTTACATGAATAATTATATTACACCAAAAAAATCATGCTGCAGAGAATTCAATCCAATTCAACAGACACTGGGAATGTAAAGGCAAAAATGAACCCATCCCTGACCTCAAGGAACTTACATTCTATTAGGATGATATTTATGTCTGGGTTTCTTGGTTACAATGGAGAAACAAGAAACCAAGGATACCAAGATTATTTTCTTGCATCAGATCTCTTAAGGAAGATCTGTTTCAGTGGCTATTTGTCCTATCTCTTTAGGATTTTCCAGATGAGCAGCCCCAGTGGTTCGTCATGAGGTATGGTTGATGATGAGGTATGGTTACTTCAGCTTGACCTACTATGCTCTATATAAGACCTCTTGGCAGAAAAGAAGTGTCTCTTTAATGAGATTCCCATGAGGATAACTTGGATTTTCATGGAGATTTTTATAAGGGGAATTTTTCTAAGAGTAGTCCCATGCTCTAGTATTTAGAGAGAAAAATCATTACTATAGGTGGATAGTTGCTTAGTTTTCAATACCATACAGATTCATTCACTGCATCTAATGTGGCAATGTCACAGACTCCCTTTTCTAATAGATAATATGTACCATAATAAGAGCCCTCTAGTTAACTAGTTTAATTTGTCATATACCTTAGTAGTCTTAGCTGGCCCCAATTCAGCCTGAACCACATATAAAACATTCTTGGAACCAGAGTTATAAAACATGAAAGAGTTGAAAAGAAATGCTTTAGTCCTTAAAACCATCTCCAGGCATCCTAGTATAAATATACAACTCCTGCCCCAGACCACCAGTTCTTTATCTTCTAAAATGATAAATGGAAAGAAAGCAAATTGGAAGTTTCATACCACCTACACATTAAACTAAGGCTTCTGTATCAGCATCTTAGAAAGTCCATCCCAACAACTAATTTTCAGAAACGTGTGTGGGGCTTAAGTGGATATCACAACTCACATTCATGATATGCTGTAATTCCATCATTTATTACAAGGAATGAGTTTTCTCCTACCTTCAAATATTATAAAGCTGACACAAACCAGGGCATAGCCATTTAGAATTCTAAGTGATGCTAAACAGAAAAAGGGCCCTGTACATATACATTAAAGGTGGCATGAACTAATCTGCTGCTGAGGTCAAAACTAAAAGTAATTAAAGTCTCTAAAGACAAAGTTTGGGCTTCTGTTCCTGCCTTGTTCTTAGCCACTGAATACTCAGATTCTGGTCCAGCCTCAAATCCTTAAAATGCTTTCTAATTCTTCATGAAGTCTTTCAAACATTACAAATGGGTAGTTTGGCAGAGCTTTAAATCTGTAGATTTATGTATATGTATATAGAGGCTGAGTAGAGAAATGGATAGAAAAGAAGACTTGGTATCAGAATGATCTGATTCAAAGTCTAACATCACCTGGCTGCATGACATGAAAGTGACTTCTTAACTCAACAATACTCTAAGTAGCAGAACGGTTTACAGAGGAAGCTTGAGAGTCCTTACTTTCCCAAAGGAATCCAAAGGTATAGACCCAAAATGAATAAACGTACAGACTATAAATATGAAAATCAGTTTTGTACAGTGCAAAGTCCAGCATTAGAGTTAGAAAATTCAACATTTAGTCATTTTCAGCCATATCTGAGTCACCATGACCCTGTTTGGAGTTTTCTTAGCAGATATATTGGAGTGGTTTGCCATTTCCTTCTCCGGGTCATTTTACAGATGAGGTAATTGAGGCAAACAAAGTTAAATGACTTTTCCAGGATCACACAGCTAGTAAGTATCTGAGGTTGGATTTGGACTCCTGAAGTTGAGTCTTCCTGAATTCAGTCCTGGTACCCTGTTCACTGAGCCACTTTATTGTCTGTAGACTTAGATAGATCTGAGCTCCAATATTGCCTCTTTCTTAGCCTGTCTGACCTTGAGCCTGTCACATAAGCACTAAAGATATTCAAGAAACCATCTAAATCTCTACATTATAAGTGAGTTGCCGATCGACATTGGCAAAGGGACTTTCTTTACCAGAATCTCATAAGACTAATGAAATCATGTTAGGATCCCCCAAAACTGTGTCTTTCGTGGATGGCTATTCTTAGAAGGGGATGGCACAACTGAATTTGTAGAGTTCTTGTCCCCAAAAGCCTATCGTGGGAGTTTTCTTTCTTTCCTTCCTGAGCTAACTTGTGTCCTGGATATCTTTTTATCAAGTTCTTCAGCGTCAATCTGATTCTCCACTATTGATTGCTTTACTGCTCCTATAACAACCACCTTAAGAATTTTTCTTCCCCCAAATCTGGCATCACCGAGGACTTCAAAAGTGACTCTCTAAGCAAAGGCTTTGGAAAAAGACATGAAGCAGACAGGCCCTCTGTAATTATTATAATGCAGGCATCTCCTAGGATTTCATAAATGTGCTGCCATAAATTAAGCATGTTATCTCCCAGAGAGCATACAAGTTTTAGTTAATGCTAAACTAATGCAGCAGTGTTATAAGGGAAGCAGAGGAGTGAAAAGAGCCTACATAGGAGCCAGGAAGCTTTCTATCTAGTCCAGGACCCTCTGTTTTATTCACCCTGAAGATTAGGACAATCCATCTTAACTCGACATTGGATATAATTTATCTTCTTAGTTCAGATTTCATTGTTTAAATCTGTTTTAGAGTTTGGCTGAATTCTGAGACACCAGCCAAATTCAGCTTAATCGGGAAATTATTCTTAACTCATGGAACCCAAACACTTCTGTAGGCATTTTTGTTAAACTGGTTTGGGGGGTGGGGGAGTGCAATGTTTTTGAAACCTAGCAACAACTAATATTTCTTTGTTATGTGGCAGAGGGGGAAGCGGCTGGGAGGTGATTGCAGTGAAAAGAAACAAAAATGAAAACTTCATATATCTCTCTCTCTTCCTCTCCTCTCTCTTTCTCTCTCTCTCTTCCTCTCCTCTCTCTTTCTCTCTCTCTCTCTCTCTCTATCTCTATCTCTCTTCCTCTCCTCTCTCTTTCTCTATCTTTATCTCTCGTTATAACTAGACAGGAAATGTTTCCCAAAATAATGTGCAGGAACTTTACCACTTATTCTTACTCAGTTGCCTTCAGAGGAATTAATGAGAGTTTATGAGCATTGGACCTGGAAGAAGCCTTATGGATTTTCCAATCCAATCCCCCCGTTTTACAAATGAAGAAACTAAATCTCAGAGATAGAGTGGCTTGTCCCAGAGCACAATGCGGGGAAATAGCTTCAGACCGGAAATGTTTTAAATTCAACTTTATAAAGTCTAAGAAGGAATTAAGTTTACAAAACTTCCATTTTACTCATGAAATGTCACTGGACTCCACCCACTTTTACCAAGGTCAATCATTCCTTTTTTCCTATTCCCTCCATCATGCTTCATAAACTTAGAACTACAAAGGAACCTCTGTGGTCATATGAAATAGAATTACGTTCAATGAATTGGGGCATTGGAAGGAACCTCAGCAGTCACCAAGTCCTATCTATTCTTTAAAAAAAAAACCATTATAATACACCACGAAGTGGCCATATAACCTTTGTTTGACTTCCAAATGAAGGAAGACAAGCTGTTGTGTTTTTTGACGATTCTAATTAATGGAAAGTTTTTCCCGACAGGAAGTGTAACTTCACCATCTTCTACCTATTCCTCATTGTTTTGCCCTTTAAGATCAAATACAATAATAATAATAATAAATAATAATGACTAGCATTTCTACAGTGCTTTGAGTCTTGCAAAATGCCTTACTAATATTATCTCATTTTACTCTCACTACAACCCTGAGAGTTAGGTGCTATTATTACCCCTATTTTATAAATGAAGAAACTGAGGGCAAGAAAGGCTGTGACCTATTCAGAGTCACATAACTTGTAAATTACACATAACTGTAAATTAAAAATTAAGATTTTAACTCAAGTCTTCCTGATTCTAGGTCCAGAATTCTATCCATTTAGCTATTTTTATCTAGACATAAAGAAAACAGAAATAATCCTCTGCTGACTGTGCTTACAATAAAAATATTTCTTTGCATCTCAAAAAAAAAAGAGAAGGCTCAGTAGCAATGTATAGAGAACTGACCTTGGATTAAGGAAGATGAGTCTTTCTGAGTTCAAATCTATTCTCAGATACTGTGTGTCTGTGATCCTGTATCAGTCATTTAACCCTATTTGCCTCAAAAAGAAAAAATTAGATAAGAATATGCCAGACAATATACAGAATGAATAAATTCTCCCACTGAGATATCTCAGCTCAACTGAGAGCATCCTCAGTCTTAGACAAGGGGTAAAAAATCCCCATAGTATCTAGGGAGGCAAGCTAAAATCAGGAGCATGTTTGGCAGTCAGCTTTCTCCTATATATCTGCCTTTCACTGTCTGTCCTCTTTCTGTCTGAGTTTCTCTCCAAGTGGTTCTAGAACCGTCTTTCCTCTCTTGGCAAAGGAAGAATTATTGTCCTCTCCCAAGCTCTTACACCAACTCTACCTCTCATACAAGCACTCAACCTGGACTATTAAGTCATCATCTTCTCTATCAATGAGGAGAATCTTTTGCAGATATCCCAGCTTTGAACCCAGCATTACACATCTACCATATCTATTCTGAGTCATCTCTTCACCAGAATAAATGACCCCAATCTCTCCAACTAATTTTCCTACATTACGAACTCCAAGCCTTTCTTTCATCACCTTGCCTGTCTTCTCTCCTTGGACCCAGTCTTTACTAAACTGATATCCTAACCAACTTCCCAAATTTGAACACCACACTTCAGATGTGATCCAACCCTGGTGGAAAACACCAACACTATGACCTGATCTCCCTCTTCCTAGAAGCCAAACTTTTCCATACAGCCCAAGATTATTTATGAAAATATTTAATCACACTAGCCCTTGCCTCAATTTCTTAGAGTCCCCCAAGCAGATAATTCTCTCCTCCCCTCACTGTGTTTTCTCTGTTCAAGCTGGTTTTCTGATCCTGGCTAACTAATCTCTACAACTCAAGGTAACTCAGGTGTGTGGTATGGAACCTGGTCCAAA
Source organism: Gracilinanus agilis (assembly GCF_016433145.1). NCBI lineage: Eukaryota > Metazoa > Chordata > Mammalia > Didelphimorphia > Didelphidae > Gracilinanus > Gracilinanus agilis. The sequence continues at coordinate 50,558,823 of NC_058134.1, read as the reverse complement.
ATGACAAGTCATGCCCACTGATACCAGGATGATCTTGGCTCTTTTGATCGCCACAACATACTGCAGACTCATTAAAGGTCATTAAAGTCCTCAGATATTTTTCAAAATAACTGCTTCCCTTCCCTTCTCTTGTTCTTGAGAATTTTCTTTTCTTTTCAGCATAAGTGTATGCATTATGCTTTAGTTCAAAGCCTTCGTCTCTGAGATGAAGAAACTGAGGCACAAAGAAATTAAGTGACATGCACAAAATGACAAGGCATAGTCTCAGTTTGAACTCAGTTTTCTAGCATCCAAGTCTTTCTTGTTGTACCTCACCAACATGAGTGTGGTATATTGGGAGAAGGAGCATCTCCCTACTGAAAACAGACACGGCGGAACTCATCCTCCATAAACCCAGATGCTATACAAAAAAGTAAGCCAAGAAGATTTAGAAAGGAGAAGCAATGTATATTCAATGAAGCTCGGCCCTCTGCCTGATTTTCATTAGGCCCGTTGCCTGATTCTGATTTGGCTTTCTGATTCTTTTTAGGCCACTGGGCACAGAGGCCAGTGCTTATTTTCATGGCCGTTTCAATTCATCAGGAAAAACCTTTGAAACATGAAAGAATTCCACACTTTTTCACCTGTTTTTCTTCCTTTGTGCCTGTCATTTAGGCAGCCAAAGATGCTTCGAGCCAGCCCAAATGCTTTCCAACTCTTTCCAGGATCCCTTTGAAGATCCTGAAGTTAAGTATTTTCTTATGCTGACCAATGGGGCTTCCAAAAAAAAAGGAAGAAAAATAATGTATTTCTTAAGTTATCTTTTTTTTTAATACCCAGGATGCAGAATCACATTCCTGTCTGTGCAAACAAGCAGCATTCCTCTCTCCCAAGTTTAGCTGCTTTTTTGCCAGAGACACCTGATGTTCATTACCACACCCACACAGCCCATCTCTAAAGTAGGCCAACTCTCCTGCGTTGGCCATATGCTCTCTTTCCTATCCACCCTTCCCAATATCTCCCAGGCTTCCTCAAAAGAGCCTGCTTCTAGATCCTCTTTGCCTTGTGGGATTGTTGCTGCTAAAAGTCAGCTTAGTGTTGACTTCCTTTCACAATAAACACCTTACCCCTTTTCCAAAAGCACACCAATCAATGTGTCATGGCAGGCTACCAAGGCTGGCTGCTACCACGAAAAAAATGGAAAGAATTTGCCAAGACGGAAAAATTCTGATTTACCTTGAAACTAAGAGAATATCTATTCCTAACATGACTCTGGGTAAATGTTGCTTCAGACAGACAGAAAAAGAGACAAAAAGGACAGACCACAGACCACAGGTTTGAAGTGTTGGTCCAGAGGAAAGAAAAGGAAACACACACACAGCCTGTTGGATAAAAGGCAAATTAGTTTGCTATAAGGGAATCTTATTCAATGAGTTGGGGTGTTTGTGGGGAAGAAGGATGGAGCACAGGATTGAGATGGAAAAGGAAAATCTCTAGTGGACCAAATGAAGTCAGTGGGCAATATTATTTAAACTTGAAAATGAAGTTCCATGCCATGCACAGGAATTACCATGGATTTGGGGAAGATATTTAATCAGAATTAAAAACAAGTTTAAACAGAGAAAACAAAATGGAGGGGTAAGTTGGGATTTCTTTAGGTGAGGAAGTGTCAATAGTGAAATAGCCCATCCCTAAATTGGGACTAGGTCTCATCTGATTTAAATTTTTCATTAATATCTTTAAAATAATCTAAATTATAAATTATATTTAATTATTTTTCATGTAAAAAACACATGAAAAATCTACATATTTTTTTAAAATTTTAGTTCAATTAACATGTGCCTTACTCTGAACCAGAGACTGTTCTGGGCACTGAGGATAGAAATGCGAAAATGAAACTGTCCCTGACTTCAAGGAACTAACATCCCTCTAGGATGATACTTACATCTGGAATTCTTGGTTGTGATGGAAAAGCAAGGAACTAAGAATGCCATAGTAATTTTCCTGCATCAAATTCCTTATGGAAACCCACTTTCAGTGGCTACTGAGTGCTAAGCACTCTGGTAAGTACTTTATAAATGTTATCTCCCTTGATAATATTTCTAGCCCATAGTAAAGTCAGAGGGATCCACCAAGCCTCAGTTACTCACTGTTTTTTCAAAGGATATATGTATGATCCTTTCCACTTGGGGAGTAGCAAGTTGCCCATCCACACCCAGCTTCCCATACAGATTTATGGGTCCTATAACTTATTCTAGGTCCCCATTATTACAAAATTCTCATATTTAGCACTGTTAAGTCAATACCTAATTAAAGAACATTTGTCCCACGACACGATTAAGGACCCCACATGTCAGGACCAATCCAGGACTAAGCTAAAGAATGAATGAATGAATGAATCTGAATTTATTAAGTGTTTTCTATGTGTCAAGCAGAGGCAGCTAGATGGCTCAGTAGATCCTGAACCTGGATTGCTGGACTTGGAGCCAGGAAAACCCTAGCTTAAATCTGACCTCCCTCACTAGCTGTATGACCTCGGGCGAGTCACTGATCCTCTGCCTTAATCCACTGGAAAAGAAAATGGCAAACCACTCTAGTATCTTTGCCAAGGAAACCTCATAAGGGGTCACTAGCTCAAACAACTGAGCAACAACAACAATGTGCTATCTCTGTAATAAGTGATGAGTGGGGAAACTAATACAAAAGTAAAGACATTCATTCCTTGCCCTCAAGGAGCTTACATTCAAATAGACAGATATCATCCAAAGGGTTTTGGTGACTGGGGAGGGAAACTTTGTTCTGATAAATTAATAAAATGGTGAATAGGGCCAACGGAAAGTAGATTACACACACTCAAAAGCAAAAATGGGGGACAATTGGTATTAGAGAACAAGATTTTATTAATATATATATGTATGTATGTATGTATATGTTATTATTATTAGGGCAGCTAATTGACACAATGGATAGAGCACTTGGAATCCAGTCTTGGACCCTTACTAACTGTATGACTCTGGGCAAGTCACTAAATCCTGTTTGCCTCATTTTCCTCATCTGTAAAATGAGCTGGAGAAGGAAATGACAAAGTACTTCAGTATCTTTGCCAAGAAAGCCCCAAATGGATCATAAAGAGTCAGACAGGGCTAAAAATGACTGAACACCAACATTATTATTATTATTATTACTATTATTATTATTAAGAAACAAATTACTGGGCATGGTAGAACATTCCTATAATCCCTGCTACTGGGAAGGCTGAGGCTGATGGATCTCTTGAGCCAAGGAGTTCTGAGCAGAAGTAGAGTCAATGGGATATCTGTAGTAAGTTCAGTATCTCTGTGATGAGCCACAGGCAGTGGGGGGCCTGCCAGGCTGTCTTAGGAAAGGTGAACTGACCCAAGTTGAAAAGAGTGGATCAAAACTCCCATGCTGATCATTGTAATTGGATTTAGCCAGTGAGTAGCCCCTATAGCTTCCAGCCTGAGCAAAACAGAGCAATTAGAGAGAAGAAGAGACGAGGAGAGGGCAGAAGAGGAGCTGAAGAATTGAGTCGTCTCTGCCATGTACAATAATAGATGACACCATAGCTGGATTCCCAAGCAGAAAGAGGATTAAGTTCAAATCAGGATAGTAAATATAGGACAACAAAACTGAACTGGATTTTTGACATGAGGCTAGGTCTGAGCAAAAGTATTTAATGGAAGTGGGCTGGGATTTACCTCAAAATGTATCTTGGCTCCAGACATAGATAAGCATCTGACTGAGTCAATGGAAAAAGTGCACTATAGATTCAGTTCATGTGAGACTCTTAATTATTCTACAGGCAAGTGGGGGAATGGGCATATGCCCCACCTTAATTAGGTCATATCCCTTAAAAACCTCTCTGAACAATGACTTTAAGAGTATCCTAGGTATACTTGTATCAGGGGGCCACAGATTCACTTCCAGCTCTGGGGAATCAAGTAGTCACTGACTGAGTACCTACAATGGAGCCCAGAACCATGCAAGGTGCTATAGAAAAGAAGTGAGCTGTGGTCCCCAGCCCTGTTTGTGTTTTGGAAAACAAGGCTTCAATATAAGGGAGACTTAGGGAATCATTTGAACTAATTACAAATTGTATAAAATATCTGAGTTGAGTCTACCAAAGTACACTCAAGAACTAATTGAAGACAATTGCCAAATGCTCTTTTAGAGGGTCTCAAATGGAGTGGCAGCATAATACAGTGAAGAAAGTGCTGAATAGGGAGTATGTAGACCTGGGTTCAAATTATGACTCTGCCACTTAAAACTACCAGTATGACTTTGAGTAAGAAACAGTCTCAATGAGCCTTTATCTCCACATTTGTAAGGTTAGGTGTTTGGACTCCAATATCTCTAAGATCCTTTCCAAATCTATGTCTATGATGCTCTGATCTTCCCTGTTAATTTGCATAGAATAATTAATAATAACAGCTATCATTTATGTAGCACTTTAATGTTTGAAAAATTCTTTACTAATATTAACTCGTTCTATCCTTATAACATTCCTGAGATTCGTAGTATTATCCCCACTTTACAAGGACACTGAAATGGGCAGAGGTTAAATAACTTGCCTAGGTTCACACAACTAATAAGTGTCTAAGGCAGGATTTGAACTCAGGTATTCCCAAGTCCAAGTCTAGTCCCTATCCACTCTGTCACCTACAAAAAGAGTACAGAGTGGAATGAATAGGGAAACTTCAGGAAGAGGTAACGTGGAAGCGGAGCTTTGAAGGACTGGAAGAATTCAAAGCAAGAAAGGATTCAAGAGGATATTCCAGGAACAAAAGGAAAGAGAAAACACAAAGGCACACAATTGAGACTAAGCGCTGGGGAGAAGAAGATTAAGATGTAAAGTAGAGCCAGAATGTAGAAGGTTTTGGATGCCAGGAAATGAGTTTAGACTTGATATGATGGATAATAAACCCCAAGATTTTCACAAAGCCATGTGGGTGAGCTGAAAAGGAGCCAGACAGCACAAACATAGGCAACTGTAAGGAAATGCTAACTGAGAAATGGGAGCATGGGATCATGGCAGACTTGTCCCTGAAAATATTAACCAAGGAACTACTGCAGTCAAGATGCCTATCAAAATCTGGGCATTCTCCAAAATAGCACTGGAGACAAAACAGAAAACATCATCTTTCTGTTAAAGTTAACCATCTTAACTTTTGCCCATATCCTCCCATGTCCTCCCAGACATCTTGATACCCAACGAACACATCCTGGGTTTACCCAACACAGAGGGAGGTCCTCTAAGGCTTTTAAAATTAAGAGGATATAATTATTAGTTTTTCTCTGTGCCCTCCCCCACCAACATTACTTTGAATTTATTTTCTTTTTAGTTCCCCTGAAAATATTCATATTCATAAAATATTCATAATTCTTCATTCTAAAAATCCTTCCCAGTTTGATTATGCTTAAAAGATGAAAAAACAAAGACTAAGGTCCTGGGAAATGAGCAAGGGTGGAAAGGAGACTTCCTTGTAAAAGTCATTGCTTCTTTTCTTCCCTGAAGCAATTGGCCCAAGATCTGTCTAAGGGCAAGATCTTCTTTGCCATTCAAGTAAGCATGAAGATATTGATCACAGGAAGAAGACCCCTTTGGTCCTTTAGGGGAATGGTCAAGGAATGAATTAAATCATGACTGCTATTTCAGAATATTAATTCCAAACGCATTTAAAGAGTAGAATTTTTTTTTCATTTTTCAAGAATCCTATAAATGGTTCTCCAAATTCTCTTGGGATAGAGAGAAATCCAAGAGTAAAGGACAACAATACCAGTTTGAGCATTTCTCTTTTTAAGGCTAGAATGGAAATAAATTGTTGTTCATCCTTCATTTTTAATTTTTTTTTAAACCCTTAACTTCTGTGTATTGACTTATAGGTGGAAGATTGGGAAGGGTAGGCAATGGGGGTCAAATGACTTGCCCACGGTCACACAGCTGGGAAGTGTCTGAGGCCAGATTTGAACCTAGGACCTCCTGTCTCTAGGCCTGGCTCTCAATCCACTGAGCTACCCAGCTGCCCCTCATCCTTCATTTTTAAAGAGAACCTGTGACACTTGTGTGTGAGCTGGATTTAGCCAGCCAGAGTTACAAATAGTTCAATTAAATTGTTCTAGAAGACTTTTATCTAAAAGGTAGAGCACAATATTAATACTTTTTTCTATACTTTTCATTTTATAAATGAGGAAACTGAGACAGAGAAAGATTAAGCGATTTGCCCAAGGTCATTCAGCTAGTAACTGTCCGAAATGGGCTTGACTCAAGTTCTTTCTGACTTCAAGCCCAGCCCTAATGACTAAAGTTCTTACAGTTTTAAATCCATGAACCTGTTGTGATGGGGGTCTGGCCCATTCACAGAAGATCTTTAATGGTGTCTTTCCACATGGAGAGTCCTGGAAGCTTATTTCCTGCTTCCAAGGGAGTCACCATGATGCCTTGGAGAAGCTATATAGAGCATGATTGGACAGAAATCTGTGGATCAGAGAACTCTAGATGCTTGCCTTCTGAAAATATTGAATAGTACTGATTCTTTCTCTGTTCTGATCATTATAAAGTCCTGTTTGTACTTCTCTCCATCAGCCAGGTCATGTATGTTCCTCTCTCCAATCACTTATTGGGGTTATAAGTATTGCATGAGCTATTCAGAACTTTTTCAACTGATTTCACTGAATTATTTTTCTTTGTTTCAAAGGAGGGTTCAACTAAGAGAAGGCAATATTTTGTAAAAATAACTGTTTCTTAAATAACTTGTTTAAAAGGCTTTCATTTCTGAATATATAATTTTAAAAATAAATTAAAAGTAAATAGATATTTAAAAATAAATAAACTCCTCTATCCTGAAAAAAAGAGAATTTTGTTGTGATTTTTTTTAAAGGAAATTTTGGGAAATGTTGAAATGTAGCAAATATTTTGGTTCTTTACATTCTTTTCAGATTTAAATTCATTATATTAGTTTAGGGTCATAAAAATAGAAATATGGTTTGGCTTATTTGTAAAATGGTCATGTCTAAGATAACTTTAAAAGCATAAAATATCAAATGACATAAATGTTGTAAAAGTACATTGGAATCCGCAAGGCATGTCATAAATGTGAGTTGTTAGTACTCAGAAAGTTAGTTATTAATGCATTAAATAGTTATATTACTATGCACATAATATATTATGACATACTATATATATATTATTAATATTACAACTATGTATTCATTTATAAATTGTACATTTAATAATTTGTTTTATTTCAAATGCTTTAAATATTCCTTTTTCAATGTTTTTAAATTTGCTTTAAAATGGAGTTTCAATGGCTAGTGTATTAGACCTAGAGTCAGGAAGATCTGAATTGAAATCTAGCTCTAGACACTCAGTAGCTACATGACCTCAGGTAAGTCAGTTAGCCTCCTTCACTCTCAGTCTCCTCATCTGTAAATTGAAGATAATAATTGCACTTCTCACCCAGAGTTGTCACGAAGATCAACTCAGATAACATTTATAAAGTACTTTATAAACCTTAACGTACTAGATAACATTATTGGATATTACTTCAAACTGTTGGACTTTAAAGAATCCAGGTTCTCCAAATATATGGAAAATAGGAAAAAATTTAAGATTAGGAAATATCATCAATATTACAATCAAAACAAAGAAAGTTCTATGTATAGAGGTTACTGGCTCCATCCTCTCGCCCAAAATCAAACATATACAAAAAGTACTCATTTTTTCAAAAAGAAGAGAGAGGAGGAAGAAAAATCCTAAGCTCACCAAAAATAATATTTGGCACGTGGAATTTCATCTCTTAACTCATTTTTTGAACTATCACTACTAGCTTCTTCTAATGATTTCTTTTTGCCTTCTTCCTGGACTTCTGAAAACTTAAGATATACCCAAGTTGAAATCAAGTGCCATGGTATCATGGTGTGTTAGAATTATAGAATGAAGATTTGATCGGTAGTCAAAGGGCCTGGGTGGCTTTGGACAAGTCACTTAATTTCTCTGGGCCTCATTTACCTCATCTGTAAATGAGGATGTTAGACTGATCTCTAAAATCCCTTCCAGATGCAAAAATTCTGAGTCTGTCCCATTTCATGTTAGTTACATCTTGATTCGATATATTCCAAACATGAGCCAATTTGCATCACACATTTGTGAAAGTAGATGATTCTGAAGCCAAATAGAAAGGATATCAGAGGTTGAGTTTTGTGACAGACCCCCATGGCACATTTCTCCACCAAACTCCCAGAGAGATTCTGTAACACGCAAACCTCAGTAATACCTGTCCAACCTAAGCTCCTGTGTCCTATCCTTATTTACAATCTCATGGTCACCTAGTTCAGGTCCTCATTATCCTCAGTCATTGGTCTTCCTGTCTCCAATCTCACACCATGCCTCTCCATCCTACAGACTGCCGTCAAAGTAATCTTTCCCAAATCATAGCTCTGATCACTTCACTACCCACAGGCTCAGACACTTGGAAAGAACCCCATTGTCAATCAAATAATGTCCAAACTCTTTAGCATTACCTTCAAAGCCCTCTTCAATTTAACTCCAACATTAACCAAGACTTTGGTTCGGGTCCCATCCCTGGTGATTCGTTAAGATGTAAACTACAGACACATAACTCTGGGTGGTCTTTTTAACCAGTGTTCTATTTGATTATTGGAACCTAGATCCCCTTTCTGGATTTTTTTCACACTTCCAATGCATATACTTTCTGCTTTAGACAAAGTACTTTACTTCATTTCATCAGAGCTCCTACCCTATTCACCTTTGCTTAAACTATCTATCCTACCTTAAATGCCCTCCCCATTATCTCTACCTATTGAAATCCTAATCCCCCTGCAAGATTCAACTTAGATATCGTCACCTCCATGAAGTAAGTCTTCTGTGAATTCCAGCTAGATATAATCTTTATTCTATTTCTCCCAGAGTTTTATTCTATTTCTCCCATTTGTTGTTGTTCAGTTGTTTTTCACTTTTGTCTGGCTCTTCATGACCCCACTTGGAGTTTTCTTGGCAAGGAAATACTGGAGTGGTTTGCCTCTCCCTCTCCCGCCGCTTTGACAGATAAGGAAACTGAGGCACACAGGGGTTGAGTTACTTGCCCAAGTCACATAGCTATTAAGTGTCTGAGACTTAATCTGACATCACTAAAATGAGTCTTCCTGACTCCAGGCTTGGCACTCTATCCACTGCACCACCCAGCTGTCCACCATGTGTTTATATTATTTATATCATAGTTAGATTATAAGCTCTTTGATGGCAGAGGCAATCTTATTTATCTTTATAACTCATTCCTTTCATCCAGAGGAAATCCATAAGCAAAGAAGGTGCTAAGTATTTCTTTCTCTTGTTCTGCTCAGGAAGAAATGTAGCCAGTTTTTCTATTGGAGAACTACATAGCCACAGCAATAATGGATATAGTGTTAGAATTGGAATCAAGAAGACTTTGGTTCAAGTCCCACCACTGCGGACTTTCTAAAACAGTGATTTATAGACAACTTTCTCTAGATCGCCTTAAAGCCAATGCTTTATTCAATCAATCTGACCTAGCTCACCATTTGAGGTGCCATTGGATGGATGAGTTTCTCTTATACAAATGAGACAAAATAATAGATAAAACTTCCATATGAGATTGGATCCATTTATCACTTATTGTTTACTAAAGCCACAAGACCAATCACCATTTGGGGAGATTCTTTTCCTGAGTAGAAGAAACATTTATATTAAGTATAGTTTATTTTATTCCCTTTTGCTCATTAGTTAGTCAGTAGTTTTCTTTGACAGAGTACTATTTTTAATCTCTTGGTTTGTATATGAAAAGTTCTATAATTTTTGCAAAAAGCCTGATTGGAGGGGACAGCTGGATGGTTAGGGGGCAGTTGGGTGGCTCAGTGGATTGAGAGCCAGGTCTAGAGAGAGGAGGTCCTCGGTTCCAATTTGGCTTCAGACACTTCTTATCTGTGTGACCCTGGGCAAGTCACTTAATCCCCATTGCCTAATGCTCTCTTCTGCCTTGGAACCAATATATAGTATTGATGCTAAGACAGAAGGTAAGGGTTTTGTTTTGTTTTGTTTTTTAAAAAGCCTGATTGGGCTCTTCCTCCTACCTTGCCTTTAGAAGAGCAGTCCTGAACCTTGGTCCACAAACACCCAAGGAGTCTATAAATAGATTTCAGAGGGTCCATGAACTTGTATAGGAAAAAAATAGATCTTTATTTCAAAATAAATGGTTTCCTTTGTTATCCTATGTACTTTATTTTATACATTTTTAAAACATTATTCTGATCTTTGAGTTCATAGGCTTTATTAGACTGCCACAGGGATTTATGACCCAAAAGAAAGATTAAAAGACTCTCTACCTTAATACAATGATGGCTTCTTCGAAGGTCATTTCCAAGATCATTTTAGTGTTTCATAAACATTTATTAAGCATCTACAAAGTGCCAGGCACTAAGCTAAATGCTGGTTATACAAAGAAAGACAAAAGACAGCCCCTGCTCTCAAAGAACTTACAATTTATGTGGGGGAAAAGACCTAAAAAGAATCTATAAAGGGAGAGAAGGGAGAATAAGGAGGGAGGGAAGAATGAGGGATGAGATGCTACTCTGGGCCCTCTCCTTGAATGGAAGATCTGCAATGAGCTTCCCAAAGTCTACCCTCCACTCTCTAATTAGAGGGGGGGCACCAAGGGTAGGGGCACTGAGGAGATGTGGTGCCAGTAATTATTAGTACCTGAACTAGTCAGGTTTCCCACTCAAACTTACCATTTTCTATGGACACTTTTAGGGCAACTTCAAGCTCATTATAAGAAACTGACCATTTTAAGCCATGTCGCCATTCCTTATTACTTGTCCTTCATTTCCAAGAGGACCAATGGCATCATCTTTTAGAATGTGATGGTTTTGTTTCTCACATAACTTCCACTTAGAGAGCATTTACTGCTTATTATTGAAGAATGGGCCAGAGAAACTGATCGACTCCCCAACTCTTGGAATTATCATCTTGAACTTAGGATGTGGGTAGCACGCCGTCCTTATACTAACCCATTATTCTGAACTGTCTCACGTCTGTCTTTGTATCACTGGTGCTAGCTTAGTGTCTGGCACATAGAAGGTGCTCAATAAATGCATGTTTTTAATGGCCAACTGTTACATCTTCCACACAGTGCCCATGCAATGGGCCTCAAAACTTTCTACTGTGTTACAGAGACAAATGGATACCAAAAGTGCCAAAGAATTCACCCTACTCCAAGGACATTCTTTTGCTCAATCTTTTATCTCTCCTCTCTCTAATATTAATCACAAAACCACATCAGCCTCCTACTTTTAATAGGTAGAAGACAAGGAGGTAGACTTGAGTAAAGGCATAGAATTGTAGACCCATGAGCTAAAAGGGATTTTACTGATCATTTTACCCAGCCTGATCCCAATCCCAATTGTCTTCCCAATCCTAGCCCATCAATCTGTCCATGTACCAGGGCTCTACCAAACCAGAACAGGTGTTAAAAAATGTATACACAAAGGAAATGGGTTTTGCCATTTTCTCCCACACTCTTTTAGACTCAACTTGATTCATCAATTTAGAGGTGGGACGGTCCTCAGAGGTCATGTAGTCCAAACCCCTCATTTTACAAGGAAGCTGACGCCTAGAAAAGTTAATTGTGACTTGTCCAAGGTCACACGGATAGTAAATTATGGATATTAGATTTGAACCAATATCATCCAAGCTCCACATTGTGTTCAATCCATAAGGAAACCAGGTAAGATATGCAAGCGTAGTAGATCATCTCAATTCACCATTATTCTTGGTGAATGCTTCCCCAGGGGACCAGAAGAATGTTAATGTGACATGTAATTATGGAATGAAAAAGAATTAGACTGTTGTCAGACCATAGTTATCCTTCTTGTATATAAATCATTTGCAGCAGCCTGAATGTTCAGACTCAGAATGTTGTTCTCCATACAATTTCCCTTCTGTCTGCTTTCTGTTTGTCTGTTTAATGACTTTAAAAGGGGGAAAAGAGACTAAGGCCATTCCAGGAACGTTCTGCATGGGATCACTTATAAGCAGAAGCACTCATTCGCAGAGAAAATTCACTCCCAGTGGGAAAGCTAAGTGGGTTTGTTTAGGTTCTTAACTGCTCAGATTTCATTCATTTGCTTGCAAGACAAAAAATTGTTCTCATCAGGCAATAATGTTTTTCTAAGTGCAAGACAAAGTGGGACTTCTATCATTAAGTCAGCAAGCATTAACTCTTTACCAGACCTTCCTTTGGTCATCAGATTCATTTTATGATCATCACTTCATACCAATAGCAGCTAAGGAGGGGGAAAGGAGGTATTGTCCTAAAGCCTGGTCACTCTGCCTGAGCTAAGATAAAGAAAAAGGGGGTATTTTCCTGCCTTATACTAGAAGCAGAAGTCTAGAGAAACAACATAGAAGAACAGATTGAATATTAGACTTGGAGTCAGAAGATCTTTATTTCAGTCGTATTTTTGTAGCTTTTGAGCCTTGTGACCCTGGACAAGTCACTTGAAACTTTCTGAGGCTAAGCTTCCTTCACTGTAAAATGGTGACAATATGACTTGCTCTTTCTACTTCATAGGATTAACTTAAGTTGAAAATACCTCATAAATAAACATATGTGGCCAAAATGTGTCCTGTTTTTACTTCGTTTACACTAAAATCCTTCTCAAATGCCTTTCTGTGCTAAAAGAATGACTCTTCCCAGTGATCAAAGACTATGCCAGCAGAGGACAAGCTATTTGTCTTTTCAGCTAGAAAGATTTAAGAGGGGTCTGTATGGCTGTCTATTTCCTGAGGACTGACTTGCCTAGTTCAGACAGGTTCTATTCACCAGCTTGGCTCTTGGGCGATTCATATCTTGACCAAAGATTGTCTACTAAGCCTTAGTGCAGCTGCAATCTGTCAGTGGAAGCAATGTGGGTCAATGGAAAGGCCATTGAATTTGGAGTTGAAGGACTTAGTTTTGAATCTGAACACTGCTACTTAGAGATTATAGAATCACAGATTTTTAAATTGGATGGAACCTTAGAGAATACCAACTTCAATTCCCACCCCCATTCTACAGATGAAGAAATTAAGGCAAAATAAATTTCATGTGACTTATCCAGGGTTAATACAGCTAATGAGTGTCTAAATCAGGATTCAAACTCTATACTGATGAAATTTCAGTTCTGGACCAACAACAAAATAAAACAAAAAAATAAAATAAGATAAAATAAAATAAAAATGCCTATCTCCTAAGGTTGTTGTTAAGATCATTTCAGATAATGCATATAAATAATTTAGTAAACCTTAAAATGCTGTGTCAGTTTGAACTCATTAATATTACCTACACCAATGAAATGTGGGTTCTTGAAGAATTCAAGTATTATCTCCTTGATACTGTGTGTTTTAAAAATGTGTACCCTGGGGACTTCATTTCCCAGCACTCTTTACTCTTTCCAGGGTTTCCTTGTCTTGCATTGTGTTGTGCCCTTGCGTGGGTTTGTTTATAAATTTGCTGAAACCTACATTGAGGGGACTTTTTTGGTCAGCTTTGGCTTTGGCTCGAGAGTGGTAAGCTGCTGAGTCTCTGGCTCTTTGCTCTGATCACTCAGCTGAAGGAACCCCTTTTCTCTCTCACTTTGTTGTTATTGAATCCTATAAATTTAAATACTTGGAGCATTCATTCCTTTTTAGTCTTACAATACTTTCAGTATTTTGTGACTTTGTAACTCTGGATACCTCTTCTAGAACTACAAACTTCAATCTCTCTGCTTTATTTTTATTTTATACAAATATAGCTCCTGTTTTACCATAAGTTTTTCATAGGGAAAATAATGACTAATAATCATTGCTATTATTATTATTTATATTATTATTATTCCATAGTAATTCTATAGTCCCTTCCTTGGTGACCTTGGATCCTGCTACTTCCCCAAACCTCCAGAAAAACTGTTTTATTAGATAGTAAGGGATATAGTATTTGAGTTGTTCACCAAGTGGCACTCAGCTTGAGCCATAAGACCAGTGATTTAACAGTACCAAAAAATGTCTCCATAAAAGACAATAGTATTACTCTGGTCCTCATTTGCAAAGGTTAGGCTACTTCTTTCCATATGCCATTTTGAACAATGACACTAACTAGAATGGGTATTAAGCTAGAGGAGAAAATGAAACTCTACTTAAAGTTTGTGGTCTATTCACAGGTCTAGAGCTTTTCATCCTATCTATTTGGCCTCTCCTTCCTCAGGTCATAATCAGCTCCCCACCATCATACTTCACATTTTTTGATCATGGTTTATTGAACATAACAAAAAAATGGAAAAGAATTGATGTCTGATATCAAGTCATTTGTCTCTAGCCATCTCCTAAACCTCTTCCCACTTGTCTTCCCAGATTATCAGATGTGGCAGAAAGTTATTAGCAAACCACATAAACCCATAGCTCAGGAAAAGAACAAGGGAAAAGAAGTGGTGTATATTGTGTGGTATGTGTTCAGTTTCCTATCTCTGAATCAAGGATTATGAGAGAGAAAAGAAGATTAAACAATAATGAGAGAAACTTGTCTCCCCTGCAACTCCCAAACCTAACAAGAGTCACAATAGACAAGAGCTGGCAGTCTCATGACTTGGAATCCTTCCTTCTTGTGACTCTTGCCTTCGTCTCTGCTCTAGGAGCTATATCTCCTCTGGAGCAATGATTACCAACTACCCATGGCTGAAGGCACTCTGAAAGCACTAGCTTCCATAGTCATAATCCCAGCAGCTTTGGTCCAGCTCATAGAAGGCCAGAAGTCTGAATCGGAAAGGCAGATGCCCTGCCCGTTATGAACATAATGAGCAGGAAGTCCTCATCTCAAAGGCAGTGGAAGAAAGAGAAGTAAAATTCCCCTCAGTGCCATCAAATATAGATCCCATTTCTTCCTCACCCAGTGAATACTGGGCTGGTACAGCTCCTCTGCCCTCTCTCTGTTCTAAGGAAAGTGTGAGATCCTTTCTGATGTCTCACAAGTTCTGCTTTGTTTATCTCCCTCTGTGGAAACTCAGGGCTCTTGAGATCCTACAGAGATGATACAGTAATGCAGAAACACTGGCTACAATTATTATTGTTATTCTCCATGGTTTCCTTTTTCTTTCTAGTGGAGGGTTGTTATGACCCATTGTTTCACATATCGACTTCAAAGATGTTTGAAGTAGCATCTTCCAAATCAGCGGTTTTCATAATTTCACATACCATGGAAGCTTGAGGTCACTAGAAGTTCTCTTGAAAAGTTAACGAGTAGCCAAGAACATTTGCCTGTATACTCCATCATTCCTTTTCACTCTGTTTTTTAACCAAACTTTTCTGGGCTGACAGACAGCCCAACTGTCTCATTAAATATGAGTATCTTTCCAGGTTTTTCCAATATAATCTTTTTTTTTTGACAAAATACACTTTTTAACAGCTATTATGTGGGTGAGGTGAACTGAAGTCCTAGGAAGTAAGACAAAATTTTGGAAGAGATTTGTAATTCTCAAAAGACTAAAAACCCCTGTTCTGGCCTTTCAATTAATATGGTAGGGAAGGAATACCCAGAGGGCCACTGTTCTGCAAACCCAACATCCTTCTACTCAGTGCTTTCTGAACTTAATTCCAGTCGCGGCAATTTTAGAATACGAGCAATTTATGTCAATTGTCTTGGGTGACAACAAATTATGACTTCACTCAGCAAGGAAACATTTCCCATCTCTATCTCTTAAAAGCTTCCTGCAGTGCATAACTATCTCCAGTGAACATCGCTCAGGCTGGAAGGTGACCATTGGAATGTGCTAGGTGAGATTAGAATGCATTGCCAGCGTCTGTTTTCTTTTCATAAACCTTCGTCTCTGCAGCTGCAAGTTTTGTCATTTGTTATGTTTTCTTCAAAGGCAGTTTTGTCTTATCTGATGTGGAAACTCTTCCACTGGGCTTTGAACACCAAAGCAGAAGGAAAAGAAATCAGTTGGAAATGTGTTCATGCCTCTCACTATGCTTGACATTTCTCCACTGATAAGGCACAGTGAAATATTGACTTTTTTGGTTAAGTTCAGATTAGCCATCTGGTCCACCAGCACTAGTTGATAATTATTTCATTTCAACCCGTCTCCCAAAACACACACACACACACACACACACACACACACACACATACATTTTGTAGAAAATTTTTAAAAAGAGAAAAGGGTTTTTTAAAAAAAGGAACTCCCATTAGCCTAGGTAATATAACCATTTGGCTAATCATCTCTGTCTCTTGGATTGTCATAAAACCATCACTAGCTCTGAATGCAGAAATGTGGGTTTTCAGTGAACATTATTTTTAAATAATTCTTTTTTTAGTTACACTGGACATTCTGATCTGAGTTCTAGAGGGAAATGAGAGGTAAAATATCATTATAAATAGATAACCAAGATTCCTAATAGACTCTTCAATTATTTATTTATAAATTAAATGAATATCACAGCTTTGATGAAACCCTACTGACCTGTTTTCAGGGTTCTACAAGGACCAACTCAAATCTAGTTTGGTGCTTTTTCAAGGTAGATTAGTAAAGAGCCCTAGACTTGAGGGCAGAAGAGACATGGATGTGTATCTTGATATCAAAATTTACTAGGTAGAAAAGTCATTTTACCTAAGTTTTATTCTCTTCATCTATAAAAAAGACATAAGAATACCTTTAATATCAGAGTTACTATGAGGTTCTAATGGAAAAGCATATATAACACATTTTTGAAGTCCTTAAAGAACTATATAAATGTCAATCATTGCTCAGGATACAGAGATGCATCAAAGATAGCCCTTGCTTTCAAGAAATTGATATTCTAGCTGAGAAAAATCACGGAATCTCAGATTTGGAAGGAAACTCAATACATCTAGTCTAATACACACTGAACACAAATCTCCCCAACTATAATACTCAACAGATGGTTATCCAGTCTTTGCCAAAAGACCCCCAGTAAGGGAGAACCTGCTACTTCTCATGGCAGATCATTCCACTTTGGGACAGTTTTCATTTTGAGGAAATTTTTCCTAAAGCCTAAATTTACTCCTTTACTTTTTCCATCCATTATTCCCGGTTCTGCTCTATTAAAGAAGAAATACCAAGCCATTTCCTAGCTGTGTGACCCTGAGCAAGTCACTTAACCCCCATTCCCTAGCCCTTACCACCGCTCTGCCTTGGAACCAAAACACATGGAAAATAAGGGTTTTTTAAATAAAATAAAATAAAATAAAATAAAATAAAATAAAGCAAAACAAAACAAAACAAAACAAAACAAAACAAAACAAAACAAAACAAAATAAAATAAAATAAAATAAAATAAAGAAGAAATAAGCAATACCTACTTAACTGAAAATTTAAATTAACTCTTAATGTGCCTGGGCAAAACACACCCCTCCCAACTCAACAATGAGTATGAGACCAGTTGTTTACTCTCAATCTGGGTTATTCTGTCTACTGAAAGAGGGAAGTGGGAAGTGGCCCCTGTGCATGCTACAGTTTCTTGGAGCCACAGATGAGAGCTGGGTGGGAGGTGGGCAGTGAAAAAAAGGAAAGTAGCCCCAAAGGTCTTTCCTATATACATTCTATGCCCCATTTTTAAAAACTGTCTTTAACATTCAACAGCACATCCCCAAACACATTACACATACATAGTAGCCAGATTCCCCAAATATGGCCTCCTATTTGGCCACAATCAAATCCATGGTATTATTAAGGTAATCAACTATTTAAAACTCATAGCTCATGATCTCCTACTAAGTATCTTTCACCTGCTCCAAGCAGATAATTATGAATTCAAAGCAAATATATTCAATGAATCAGAATAAACAAGCTAACACAGGGAATTGAACCCGGTATTTAAAAAAAAAACAGCCATTGGCAACTATTCAGAAATTGACTGCTGCTTCCACATGCAGAGCTTATTCATTTAGGTTCCCCAATGCAGAGGGAGGGGACCATGGAAATTACCTATTGATGCTTACTATCTAGATCTAGGAGATGTTGGGATTAAGATCACTGAAACAGTGGACAGATCTTGAGAGTACCGACTTCTTGGCACAGAATTCAGGAAGAATGCCAGAGTCCAGAGCATAGCTACCATTTTTGTCCTCTATGAGTAACCATCACATTTTTTTCAACCCCACAACTAGACTCAAACAAGTCTTGCTGGTTGGCCCCTTATAACATTTTTTGTTGCTTTGATAGAGCAACTGAAAGCTGAAACCAATGTTTATTTTATATACAATGTCTAAGCCACATTCCCTTCTTGTGCTAATTTTCAGCTATATGAAAATCTAGCAGCCAGTAATACATTCTTCAATCCCGTCAGCCCGATTGTCAGACATTCACTACAAAGGCTGTTCTGAACACCCATAGAATGGCCCTGCTAAGAAAAGAGATGCATTAGCATGAATGCTTTTGATAGTCTGAATTATGGGTGTGAAAAATGAACTTTGATCCACCAACAAATGGGTAAGGTGACTCTACAGGTTAATGCATTAGCCCTTCACCCTCAGAGACCTGGGCTCAAATCTTCCAGAGAACAAGAATAAAAGGATTCTGAGGGCTTTTGTCACCTCCCCAGTGAGTGTGTCATCCACCTGTCAAAAGCATGAACACACTGGCATGGGGGTGTCAGTTTTTGAACATCAAAAGGCTGGATTTCAATAACAAGGAAGAATGCTGCTACATTTAAAGATTTGAGAGGGAAATGTGTTCAGATCTAATAGTGAAGCAAACATCACAGGCTGGAAGCCACAGTAAACTTCACCTAATCCCCCCAGCTCGGAAGGGGTTCAAGCCTTGTGCAAGGGGACAATTCAAAACAGAAGAAGATTCGAGAGAGAGTATTGCTAGTGGCACAGTGAACCAAATAAATGTGGCTCAGTTTCCAGTTATCCCTGTGCCTTTGGATCCCATAAATAGGGTTTAGATCAGGTGTAAGACTGGTTCATTTAGAGAATAAGTGCTACTTTGGTTCCAGAGTCATCCAATCACCATTGGTCCCCAAAAAGTGCCAAAAGGTAGCATTCTCAGATCCATTCCCAAGTGGATAAACCAGCTAAGGATCTCCATAATCTGGAAATCAAAATGGATTTTCTTCTATAGATATGTGCAAATGACTTCACCAACTCCTCATAGGGATTTGGGGGCTTAAAAGGCATTTTATTGGGCACTTAATAAATGTTTTTGACACATCAATACAATTTTTAATATTAATTTTCTGTCATTTCTTAATCCATGGTCTCCCACTCCTACTCCTCCTTTATCCCCAAGATAGAATATATTATGATATAGATTGTACATGTTATCATATGATACATATCTCTATATTCATCATATTGTGAAAAAAGACACATCGCACAATAGAAAAATTTATGGAGGAAATAAAGTAAAGAATGATATGCTTTAGTTTACATTCAGACACTGTTGGTTCCTTCTGTGGTGAATAGACTTCTTTTTCATTTATTTTAAAGTATTTTTCCATGGTTACATGATTCATGTTTTTTCCCTCCCCCCTCCCAGAGCCAACAAGCAATTCCATTGGGTTATACATGTTAAACAGACTTTTTTTTTGCCATGTGTTCCTCGGAATTGTCCTGGATTGCTAATAATAGTTAAATCAATTGTAATTGATCATCGACCATTATTACTATTACTATGTATAATGTTCCCTTGATTCTGTTCACTTCTTTTTGTATCACTTCATATGGCTCTTTCCAGGACATTTTGTAATCATCTTGTCTGTCACCTATCAGGGTTTTTTATAAGGATCAAATGAAATAATGTGTGATTTACAAATTGCTAGAAGGGAAGTCTGAAGACAAAGAGGCTATAGGGAAAACAATAGCAACTATAACTGTGTGAGACAAAAAGTTCCTTATGAAACTATGAAAATGAAGCTGATAAAAGCATGGCAGAAATGCAGTGGTTACTATGTACCTATAGTAGCACATTATAGTGAAATATGAATTAGCTGGAGTGGTTGGAAAAGAGCGTTGTGGTGAAAGGGAGGAGTGGCACACATATTACCTTTCTAATTAACTCAAAGTTAACATTTTGGCTTCGATTTTTGTTTTAAGAAAGTCAAGATTCCATTTTCCTTCCTTAGCAAGAAGAAAGTAGATCTAATTGAATCTTTCTTGATGATTAAGGATTTTGCAGGGTCTCTGAGTCATCTTCATGGACATCAGATTTCACTGTATTGTTGATAGAAAGCATAAGAAATTAACTTAAATGTTCATTAACCACCAGAATATTCTTGGAAGTCTTGCTGTTGTTGTTTCTAAAAAAATCCTTGATATGTTAAAACAAGGGAAATGCGCATCAGCCAGGGGTGGGGGGAGGGCAAGGGGTGAAGGGGAAAGTAGGAGCATGAATCATGTAACCATGTTAACTTTACTAAAAAATGAATATTAATAAATGTTTTTTTTAAAAATCCTTGATATTAGCTCATTTTCTTAGCAGAGAATTATAGGATCTGTAAGAAATATCTAGTCCAATCAAAAAAGTCAAGTGACTCCCCAAAAATCACATCAGTAGGGTGCTGTCTCTGTCTACTGAGTTCCTTCAGAGGGCAGCTGGGTAGCTCAGTAGCTTGAGAGCCAGGCCTAGAGATGGAAAGTCCTAGGTTCAAATCTGGCCTCAGACCCTTCCCAGCTGTGTGACCCTGGGCAAGTCACTTGACCCCCATTGCCTACCCTTACCACTCTTCTGCCTTGGAGTCAATACACAGTATTGACCCCAAGATGGAAGGTAAGGGTTTAAAAAAAAAAAAAGAATTCCTTCACAACCTGGATCCAAACCACCTTTCAACTTTATTACCCAGCTCCCCTGTTAAAATGTAAACTCCTGAGGGCCAGTATTGTTCTACTTTTTTTTGCCTTTTTGCTCTGAAGCCTAACACAGAGTAAACTGAGACATGACTTAACAGATACTGTTTACCCATTCTCTTCTTTAGCTATCTAGCAACTAGCTAGGTTTTAGAGATCTACATTCTTCTTCTAAGGTGTTTCGATTATTGTGCTTTCCATGTGGCTATTTGTTACTGTGAGAATTTATTTTCACATACTATATTAATTTTCATATCATTCAGGGCTCTAGAGTAGAAAGACCCTAAGTCCATTCCTGTATATTAAGGAGAATTACTATGTGTTTCGGTGCCTGGGGTTGGGCTCACAGATTCCATCCAGTCTACTGCTGCTTGCATTTTCTTTGTCCTCAGGAATCTCAAAGAATTTTACAGAATCTGGTTAATAAATCAAAGGGACAAGAGTTCTGATCCTACGTATATGCGACTCGATGTCAATATGAAGAGGGGTAGATGGTTTGATAGACCACTTCTTAATTAGTTATCCACCAATTAGAAATGTCTTGGAATGTTCAAGGTAGGAGCCGAATAATGAACTCCTAAAACAATTTTTAAGCTGCCTGGGTCAGTGGTCATTCAAGATGGCCATAGAACCATATGTTACTTTATCCATTATAATGCTAGCCTGACGAATAAATGAATGTATGTTTGATTAACTAATATTTCTTACCCAAAATCAGTTTCTTGCAATAATTTTAATTGTAGCATTATCTTCATAGTGTAGTGTAGAAAAGTGACATTTTCTTGAATAGGGATGCTAAGACCCTGACTATCTGATTTATTTCCAGTGTTATTTATCTTGTTTTGCATCTTTATTAAATGCTTCATTGTATTTGTGTCCCCACAGTATCCAGCAGGAGAGTAACTGTTGGGTGGGGGCTCATGGCTTAAATAGACATCTTGAACCTAGGAAGCAGATCTGAGCCCAGAATTAGGGAATCCAAGATACATGAGAAGAAAGATAGACAGACAGACAGAGACAGACAGAGACAGAGACAGAGACAGAGAGAAAATTAGATAATAGAGAAAAGTATGACAAACAAAAGTAGTGAAGTAGGTCAGTGAGCAATGACTTCAAGATGCTTTGGTGAATTTAAACGTCTGCAGTTAATACAAGCAAAAGCAAACCATATTCAAAAGCCACAAATCAGTCACATAATGAATGATACGTGGAAGATGTCATCTCATTTCAGAAGTGGCCAAATGAACAGAACAAAGTGCTTATGGATACCTTTGAGGAAACTGAAATACTGACTTTCATGTTTTCACAGACAGATTCATGGAGTTTGCTTTTAAGCAAATTATATGTTTTGCTTTTGAAATTTTTTCCTTACATTTTGGGTTAACAGTGCTATACAGTTCTCTTCTGAGCTAAAGGAATGAATCTTTTTGCATTTGGAATCCAGTCCCCCCAATCATTTAATAATTAGGGGCAATCTAAAAATCCCAAACCTTTTGAGAACTGAAAGGCTAATGGTTTTTCTTCCCTTCCTAACCTAAATCACTAGGATCAATAGGGAGGAGAGAGTGGAATCACCATTCTTCTTAATGTAGTATGTTTAGGGCACAGACAGAAATTGCACCCTGACCCATCATTTCTCTTTTCCACAAGCATCGGGCTCATTTATCTTCAAATATCAAACCAAATGCAGCTGTTGGAGAAAGACTTTTAAACCAATGTTGACATCAATTTACTCAAATACATCAGAAGTATTGATTTTCTGCAAAACATTTTACTCTTCTCATTTTCTTCCACCCATCTATGTCTATAATTATAGAGTTGTTTTAACTGGTATCATACTAGATACACATCAGATTTCAATGGTAGCTAAATCTCCCTCCAAAAAGGAGGTATCCTTTCCAAGTCTAGAAGAGTAAAAACATACACTACAGGGTAGCTCTTTTCAAACAAAGGAATCAAAGGTGGCATTTTACTTAAAGGACTGCACTAGTAAAAAAAATAGGATAAATGTATGCCTCAAAGAAAGTCATATGGAGAGATTGAAGGGACGGCCAAATTAAAGTCAGCAATGTGGTATATTCAGTTACTGTGTAGCAACTTGGGATACTATCTTTCATGTGGGATCCCTTAAAAGTGACCCCTGAAGATGAGGTTCACCCACACAAAACCATAGCCCATGAACCCCAACCAGTGAATATACTTGTACCAGCCAATTAAAGAACACATTAGTTTAAAGCAAAAGATAGCTAATCCAACAGTAAAACAAATAAAGGGACAAGGAAAGATGTAAAGCATGGAACCAGGATGACAGAATAGAGGGAACGTATAGTCACATTTTTCTCCAAAAAAAAAATTTAAATATCTAAATATACTTTTAAAATACTCTAAAAACTTTAAAATTATCCCTCAAATTGAATTCTGTAGTGGCAGAGCCAAAAAAAGGTCAAAGTGAAACATTTTTCCAGCCCAAGGCAACTTAGGAGATCAGCAGAAGAAATTTGTGACCATGGGGGGGGGGCATCCCAAAGCATATATAGTGGGCTTCAGAAGTGACTTCAACAGTGAAAACAACAGCTTTCCAAAAGTCCTCACCCCAGAGATGATAAAAAGGACTAGACAATTTATCAAAAAAAGATTCAAGGGTGACTGAGCCGACAGGACAAAGCAATTCTTGACAATTCTGTGATCCATACACAGCTCTAGGTTGCAGTTCCAGGATAGAAAGGAGCTCTTATGGTCAGTACCAAGGGAGTGAGGGCCCTGGCCTCACTTTGAGGGCATAGAGAATTATTAGAATTTCTGGCTGCAGGAGAGCAGGGACCCAGCCAGGACAGAGAAGAGTGTTAGATTTTGTATTTTGTATAAAATTAGAAGTGGCAAATGGAAGCTAACAACTCAATGAGACATAAAGGAGCAATAAAACAAAGTTGAAATAACAAAAAAAAATATGAAATATCTCATCAGAAAAACAAATTACATGGAAAATAGATTGAGAAGAGATCATTTAAGAATTATTGGACTAACTCAAAGCCATGATAAAAATAAAGGCCTACATATTATATTTCAAAAAAGTATAAAGGAAAACTTCTCTAATATCTTAGACCCAAAGGATAAAATAAAAATTGAAAGAGTTCATATCACCTCCTGAAAGAGATCCCAAAATGAAAACTTCCAGGAATATTATAACCAACTTCCAGAGCTCACAGGTCAAGGAGAAAGTATTACAAACAGCCAGAATGAAACAATTCAAATATCATGAAGCCACAGTCAGGATCACACAAGATTTAGCAACTTCCACATTAAAAGAGCAGAGAACTTGGAATATGATATTCTGAAGGCAAAAAAGTTAGGATTACAACCAAGAATCAGATAGCAAAACTGAGTAAAATCCATCAGGATGGGGGTGGGATGGGGAATGTATATTTAAAGAAATATAATACAGTATTCCTGATGAAAAGACCAGAGTTAAATTTAAAAAATCGACATTCAAATACAAAATTCAAAGAAAGTATAAAAAGGTAAACATATAAGAGACTCAATGAAGTTCAGTTGTTTACATTCCTATATGGTAATATAATACATGTAACTCTTAAGAACTTTAACATATTAGGGTAATTAATAAGTAGTTTACGTAGACAGATGACATAAGTGTGAGTTGATTACATTAGGATGAACTCCAAAAAATGAAGGAATGAGAAAGAGGGATGCCCTAGAAGAAAGGGGAAAGGAGAAGAAGAATAAGGGAAATTATTTCACATAAAAGAAGCATTCAATGAAGACCTTCTGCAGTGAAGGGGAATTGGTGGGGTGGAGCTAGCAGGCAACACTTGAACCTCACTTTCATCTGAACTGGTAAAAGTAGGAAAGAATCTATATACATACTCAGTTGAGTAGTTGAGTATAGAAATCTATCTTACTCAACAAGAAATCAGGAGATAAAGGTGATAAAAGGGAGGGTGGATTAAGGGAAGGGAGTCAGTGATCAGAAGCAAAACAGACTTTTCAGGAGGGACAGGGTAAAAAGAGAGGAAAAAAGTAACCAGAAGAAAATAGTCTAGAGTAGAATATTGCTCAGTCATTTTTTCAGTTGTATCTGACTTTTTATCCCATTTGTGTTTTTCTTGGCAGAGATACTGGAGTTGTTTGCCATTTCCTTCTTCAGCTCATTTGGCAGGTGATAAAACTGAGGCAAACAAAGTCAAGTGACTTGCCCAGAGTCACACAGTTAATGTCTAAGGACAGATTTGAACTCAGGAAAAGGAGTCTTACCCCAGCTCTCTATCCACCATTCCACTTAGTTTCCCTACAGTTAGTAATACACAGTAACTAATCATAATTGTGAGTGTGAATGGCATGACTTCACCCATAAAATGAAAACAGCTAGCAAAATGGTTTAGAAATTGTAGTGCAACAATATGTTGTTTACAAAAGATACACAAAATGGAAAGACAGAGTAAGAGGCTAGAGCAGAATCTATTATGCTTCAAAAACTAGAGAAAAGAAGGCAGGACTGGTAACAATGATCTCAGACAAATCAAAAGTAGATTTAATTAAAAGAGACAATCAGGGAAACTACATTTTGTTGAAAGGTACTTAGAAAATGAATTAATATCAAAAGTCTTATATCAAGTCTCTCTGATTATATATACATATTATATATGGAACTGAATCAAATTTATATGTGAGTCATATATGTTTTATATATATGTATATTTATATGACATTAAGTGACTTTCCCTTGGGTCACACAGACTATTGGCTTCAGAATCAGGAAGACTTTTTCAGGGCAATTTTTTTTAAGTCAAGTAAGTTTCTAAAACTGAGGGTTGAAGCATGGCAAGGCAGCCAATACGAATTTGCCAGAACAGAACCTCCTGGTGCAACCATGCTTGTTCTAAAAATCAGAGTAGAGGCCAAAAAGCTGGAGGAGAGAATGTTTCTCAACCAACAGAGAGTCTGCACTGCTAACACCATCAAGTAGAATCATAGGATCATGGACCTGGAAGGGATCTCAAAAACCATCTACTCCAACTCCTTCATTGTACAGAAGAGAAAACTAAGACCCAGAGGAGCATAATTACTTGCTTATGTTCACATGGATAAAAATGAGGGGATGGAATAATGATCCCTAATCTTCACCCTTCTGCTCTCCAGATAATTCCCTCAATGTGAATTTCTTCTACACGGCATTTCACACCTTTATAATTCACCAAATTTTAAAAATTCAAGAAATACTTTATTAAGGTAGGTTGAAGAGAGACTATTTGAGGACCTTTAAGACCAGTTCGAGGAGCTTGCCCTTGATTTATAGGTAAATGAGAATTTTTAGACAGAGATGTTGCATGATGAAAATGGTTGTATAAAGACCATCAATCAGTGGAGAATGGAATGGAATAGAGTGGAGAGAAATTAAAGTCAGAGTAATATAATCATTTTCAATTTTTTAAATAAACTCTCATGATCCAGTAAAAAAAAATAGATGAAAACAGCAAACCTAAAATATTTCAAACCAACTGGCAATCAAAAAGCAATCTTTTTTTTTTTTAATGAATCCATGGTTGAGAAACAAGCTTAAAAAAATGAATAAGAAAAACAAAAACCTGGGCAGTATCACTGGACAAAAACAATATAGTTTAGGTAATTGTTTTAGTGTTTCTGGCCTCTAAGGGATATGCATATGCATAATGTTAAAATTACAGAGTTAGAAAAGCCTTCGAGATATTATCCAGTCCAGATCCTGCTTTTAGGCAAATATTCATTTGGTCTAAACCAGCTGGGATAGATCATTAACTCTATTCTTGAAAGCCTCCAGAAATGGGGGCTCTATACTGTTCCCTGGAGGTCCATTCCATTGGTTTTAGGTATGGATGTGATGAAATTCATATCACATGCTTGATTACCAGCTAGATTTTTTTATTTTTCAGAGGGAAGTCAGGATCTATGATTTCAATGGTTTGGAGGACCTCCCAGTATGGAAACCTTCTCCACTGATGTAGATTGGCAATTTCCTTGTAACTTAAAGTTTTTAAGAGCTTTCTGGGACCCTGAAAGGCTAAGACTTTCCAATAGTCATACAGTTATTATTTGTCAAAAGTAGAACTCAAGTCTAGTCTTCCTAACTCCAAAGCCAACCCTCTATGCACCACACCATTCTACTGCTGGACCATCTAGACATCATATGGACCAGAAGACAAAAAAAGAAACACCCAGTGCCATCATGATCTCTATCAACTCAATTTAGCAAACATTTATTAAGCATCTATTATATACAAAGGATTTGTACTAGCTCCTGGGAAGCATACAAAATTTAGATAAAAAATGGTCCCTGCCCTCATCATGCTTCTAATCTGGCAGGATGATATGACTAATAATATTATTAATAATAATAATAATAATAATAATAATAATTCAAAAATGATACATGAGAAGGGCAAAAAAGTGACTTTTTTTTCACTAAGTAGGCCACAATGGAGACCTCCATTTTCTAGAGAAATAGTGATTTAGAACACTTATAGAGATGTAACATTTAATTACATCATCCCAGTGTCACTCCCTGATTAAAAGGATTCAAAACATTCAACCTTGCACGCAAGAATGCTTAATATATGTTTGTAGACTTGAACTGAATTAAAACACAAGAATGAATAGCCAAAATGCTGCCTCAAGCTACTGCCAACTAGAGAGGAAATTAAATCCTTTCATTAAATACTTATTAAGGACCTACTAGGTGCAAAGCCCTGACCAAGGTGCTGGCTACCAAAAAAAATTTTAATGAGGCATGATTCCTGACTTCAGGGAACTTACAATAACAGGTATTACTTGGGGAAATCCTCCAAATCAAAAAGATTCTTATTGAATAGCTTATAATATTTTTTGTTTTTGTTTTTATATCCCAAGGCCCCAGCTCAGGGCTTGGCACATAATAGATATTTAATACATGCATGTTGAATCATGTGAACTTGTAAACTGCCTATCCATCTCTTTCTATTGTGGGACCAAATTGTAAACTTTAATAAGGATGCACTTAAATCTCTGAGTTGCTCCTCTCCTAAAATAAACCAAATGGCTAATCCTTACTCTGACTGAGCAGATAATCAGCATTTGAACATTTAAGAACAGACTTTGTCAAAGTCATCTGTTAGAGTATCAGTGTGGGATAGATATGTCTTCATGTGTTTCTTGGGAAGTTCTAACCTCTCAGTTTTGATAAGTCATCCTCCATTCAATCACAAAGCCCCATTTCAGTGTCGTTATGGATGACTGAAAATCTGTCTCTTTTTAAGGGGCACTTGGGCTTATATTATTATATTATCATAGCCAAAATCCATGACTGTTAACCTTCATTATAATTATTTTTTTACCATCCCTGTAATCTCATCAGAGTAGTTCTTCACCAATAAATGAGAATCTGCTCTGTATCTTATAATGTTAGAAAGTTGCCAGGAATTTGGCAGTTATTCTAGGCTGTGTTTCTAAATGCAAATTAAAACTGAAATTTCTTCTAATGCATCATTTTGCTTCCAACAGCAGATTTTGGTGAAATCAACAGAAATTTCATGCAGTTGATTAAATAACAAATCAATCTTTAGAAAATTCAAGTTTAATTTGTCCTGGAAATAGAGTTCTCTTCAGTTTTGCCCTTTTAAGAGACAGTATTATAAAATACATGGTTCTCAAAAAAAGTCCAGTATTGAGCACTATCCTGGCAAGTTTTGATTTTTTTTTCCTCCTGAGTGCTATTTGAATGTTTGTCGGTATTAACACTATCTATATCTATACCATAATATCTGTAATATAATCTATGTTATATCTATAGTATAATAATATTTCAACATTAATTTAAGATATGTATGTATTTAAATGTGTGTGTTCCTTAATACTGCTATTCAGTAAGGAATAAGCATTTTACAGATTCTATAACATGCTTTGCAAAAATATACATTCGCACATTAAGTTTAAGGAGTTGCTAAGCCATCTGGGAAAAGACAAAGAGACCAGTAGGTTCTGGGAGAAATGAGCTCAGGTCACACACACTTGTATTCAGAAAGCAAATCACATTCTCCAGTCTTTTTTTATGATAGGAAATTGAAGAGTACCCAGGTGCCCTCGATAGGGCACTATCATAGGTCCTGTTGCTGACCAAGCTAATTCTAAGGGTTTTCTCTCCCAACTGTTGAGATACTGACTCCTTTTCATTCTAAGTGTGCCTCATAATAGCGGTAGCATAGATCTAACTTATCTCACACTCCTAATAACATACAGCACATAGTTTTGTCAACTTGTTCCTCTGACGAGCCAACATGGCCAAAAGCACGAGATGCTCTACCTCGACCAGACGTTAGATTCGATGAAGGACTCAACACTCCCAGGTGTTGAGGTGTAACCAGACTAGAGTTTAATAGTCATGTTTAACCTCACTTAGAGCCACCAATCTCAAAGTGGCTGGGAAAACCTCACGAGGGGCCCTCGAGGAGTTTTTCTGCTATGCTACCCTGATTGCTATTATTAGATTAGTGGCTGTGCAGATGAACAGACCCCAGCATCTTTCAAAGAAAGAAACAAGCCCCTACCTTGGGCTCTGTGTTAAAGGAGAAGAAACAAAGCAACGTAGAGGAGGGGAGAGTCAGAGAGGAGATATCTTATAACTAATCAAACATTCAGATTCTCCAGAAGAGGATTTTGAAGGAATGGGCCCCCATGACAAACCTAAGTGCACTGTCTTTTCCCAGCACCACTTAGAAATTATGAATAACTACAAAAAAAAATATATGAAGCAAGGACCAACTGACCTAAAATCATAGATTTAGACCTGAAAAGGAAATCCAAGTCCATCTAGTCCTACACTTTCATTTTATAAATGAGGAAACAGAGGCCTCCAGAGATTCAATGATGTGTCCAAGGTCACACAGGTAGTAATTAGGAGAGGTAGGATTTAAACATAGGTCCTCAAACTGCAGTGCCAGTGCTTTTTTCTACTACTCCACAGGGGCTTACTTTAAAAAAAAAAAAAAAAAANCAACTCAATTTAGCAAACATTTATTAAGCATCTATTATATACAAAGGATTTGTACTAGCTCCTGGGAAGCATACAAAATTTAGATAAAAAATGGTCCCTGCCCTCATCATGCTTCTAATCTGGCAGGATGATATGACTAATAATATTATTAATAATAATAATAATAATAATAATAATAATTCAAAAATGATACATGAGAAGGGCAAAAAAGTGACTTTTTTTTCACTAAGTAGGCCACAATGGAGACCTCCATTTTCTAGAGAAATAGTGATTTAGAACACTTATAGAGATGTAACATTTAATTACATCATCCCAGTGTCACTCCCTGATTAAAAGGATTCAAAACATTCAACCTTGCACGCAAGAATGCTTAATATATGTTTGTAGACTTGAACTGAATTAAAACACAAGAATGAATAGCCAAAATGCTGCCTCAAGCTACTGCCAACTAGAGAGGAAATTAAATCCTTTCATTAAATACTTATTAAGGACCTACTAGGTGCAAAGCCCTGACCAAGGTGCTGGCTACCAAAAAAAATTTTAATGAGGCATGATTCCTGACTTCAGGGAACTTACAATAACAGGTATTACTTGGGGAAATCCTCCAAATCAAAAAGATTCTTATTGAATAGCTTATAATATTTTTTGTTTTTGTTTTTATATCCCAAGGCCCCAGCTCAGGGCTTGGCACATAATAGATATTTAATACATGCATGTTGAATCATGTGAACTTGTAAACTGCCTATCCATCTCTTTCTATTGTGGGACCAAATTGTAAACTTTAATAAGGATGCACTTAAATCTCTGAGTTGCTCCTCTCCTAAAATAAACCAAATGGCTAATCCTTACTCTGACTGAGCAGATAATCAGCATTTGAACATTTAAGAACAGACTTTGTCAAAGTCATCTGTTAGAGTATCAGTGTGGGATAGATATGTCTTCATGTGTTTCTTGGGAAGTTCTAACCTCTCAGTTTTGATAAGTCATCCTCCATTCAATCACAAAGCCCCATTTCAGTGTCGTTATGGATGACTGAAAATCTGTCTCTTTTTAAGGGGCACTTGGGCTTATATTATTATATTATCATAGCCAAAATCCATGACTGTTAACCTTCATTATAATTATTTTTTTACCATCCCTGTAATCTCATCAGAGTAGTTCTTCACCAATAAATGAGAATCTGCTCTGTATCTTATAATGTTAGAAAGTTGCCAGGAATTTGGCAGTTATTCTAGGCTGTGTTTCTAAATGCAAATTAAAACTGAAATTTCTTCTAATGCATCATTTTGCTTCCAACAGCAGATTTTGGTGAAATCAACAGAAATTTCATGCAGTTGATTAAATAACAAATCAATCTTTAGAAAATTCAAGTTTAATTTGTCCTGGAAATAGAGTTCTCTTCAGTTTTGCCCTTTTAAGAGACAGTATTATAAAATACATGGTTCTCAAAAAAAGTCCAGTATTGAGCACTATCCTGGCAAGTTTTGATTTTTTTTTCCTCCTGAGTGCTATTTGAATGTTTGTCGGTATTAACACTATCTATATCTATACCATAATATCTGTAATATAATCTATGTTATATCTATAGTATAATAATATTTCAACATTAATTTAAGATATGTATGTATTTAAATGTGTGTGTTCCTTAATACTGCTATTCAGTAAGGAATAAGCATTTTACAGATTCTATAACATGCTTTGCAAAAATATACATTCGCACATTAAGTTTAAGGAGTTGCTAAGCCATCTGGGAAAAGACAAAGAGACCAGTAGGTTCTGGGAGAAATGAGCTCAGGTCACACACACTTGTATTCAGAAAGCAAATCACATTCTCCAGTCTTTTTTTATGATAGGAAATTGAAGAGTACCCAGGTGCCCTCGATAGGGCACTATCATAGGTCCTGTTGCTGACCAAGCTAATTCTAAGGGTTTTCTCTCCCAACTGTTGAGATACTGACTCCTTTTCATTCTAAGTGTGCCTCATAATAGCGGTAGCATAGATCTAACTTATCTCACACTCCTAATAACATACAGCACATAGTTTTGTCAACTTGTTCCTCTGACGAGCCAACATGGCCAAAAGCACGAGATGCTCTACCTCGACCAGACGTTAGATTCGATGAAGGACTCAACACTCCCAGGTGTTGAGGTGTAACCAGACTAGAGTTTAATAGTCATGTTTAACCTCACTTAGAGCCACCAATCTCAAAGTGGCTGGCAAAACCTCACGAGGGGCCCTCGAGGAGTTTTTCTGCTATGCTACCCTGATTGCTATTATTAGATTAGTGGCTGTGCAGATGAACAGACCCCAGCATCTTTCAAAGAAAGAAACAAGCCCCTACCTTGGGCTCTGTGTTAAAGGAGAAGAAACAAAGCAACGTAGAGGAGGGGAGAGTCAGAGAGGAGATATCTTATAACTAATCAAACATTCAGATTCTCCAGAAGAGGATTTTGAAGGAATGGGCCCCCATGACAAACCTAAGTGCACTGTCTTTTCCCAGCACCACTTAGAAATTATGAATAACTACAAAAAAAAATATATGAAGCAAGGACCAACTGACCTAAAATCATAGATTTAGACCTGAAAAGGAAATCCAAGTCCATCTAGTCCTACACTTTCATTTTATAAATGAGGAAACAGAGGCCTCCAGAGATTCAATGATGTGTCCAAGGTCACACAGGTAGTAATTAGGAGAGGTAGGATTTAAACATAGGTCCTCAAACTGCAGTGCCAGTGCTTTTTTCTACTACTCCACAGGGGCTTACTTTAAAAAAAAAAAAAAAAAAAAAGCATTCCTTTAGCCTTTCTCCTGAGGTTAGAGAACTGGTTTCATTGATCTACATAAGCTTATCCATTTGAACAAACTCAAGGAAAAAGTATTTGTATCTTGATGCTGTAATATTTCAAAGTCTTATCAGAAAGCTCATAAAGAGCTTCATTTCCAAATATGGAGATACTGCCTCTATTGGAAAATATTTATTTAATTGGGCCTTTAAAAAAGTGTAAATGCCAAACAATGAAATCCTTGAATTTTCTGCTATTCAACAGCTCCTTTTTTTTCTCTCACTTCTCCAGCCCCTTGTTTATGAATATTCTTTAGTTCTAAATGGAAGATTTTGATAGTGTCTTCCCTCTCAAACTACCTTGTTGACAACTACTTTACATTTATTCTAGGAAAGACAGCATGGTGTAATAATAGAGTGAGGTCAAAATGAGATAGGGATGTGTTATGAGTAAGATTAGATTAGCTGGTTATTCGGTATTGATTATGTATTGATTAGGAAGTACCTAGCAGGAAGGAACTGGAGCTGGGAATTCCAGGTTGGAATGAAGGAGGAGGAAGTCTGTCTGTGCCCTGAGTGTGGACTCCATTAGTGGTGGGCAAAACTGTTGCCAGCCTGGGAGACCTCAGAGCTAGATGACACACCACACAGGATCCCAGGGGAAAACAGGATTATTATATTTTTACTTATTTTGTTCAATGTTTTTAATTAAAAATTTAAATTTAACAAAATTTAAATTATTATTATTTTATTTTATTTAAAAAATAAAAATATTTTTTGGATTAAAATTAACATTTTAATCTGATTCAAGTCATGATGGGGAATGTTGTGAGTCACATGTAGCTGGTGGCCTATGTTTGACACCTCTAGTGCAGCAGATAGTGTAATTGGCCTCAAAGCTATGAAGACTAGTTCTAGTACTACCTTGGAGACGTACAAACCATATGACCCAGGATAAGTCACTTCTCACTGCTCAAAGCAACTCTGACTTTATGCTGAAGAAAAGACGTTGCCCTGCATTGGTGTGTGGAGTTCCTCTAAGTTTATTGTTATTCAGTCATTGCAGTTATATCCAACTCTTCATGACTCTATTTGGGGTTTTCTCAGCAAAGACATTGGAATGGTTTCCT
Organism: Gracilinanus agilis; assembly: GCF_016433145.1. NCBI lineage: Eukaryota > Metazoa > Chordata > Mammalia > Didelphimorphia > Didelphidae > Gracilinanus > Gracilinanus agilis. The sequence goes on along the minus strand of NC_058134.1, from coordinate 50,525,035 downwards.
TCTCCAGCTCATTTTACAGATGAGAAAATTAAGGCAAACAGGATTAAGTCACTTGCCCAGAGTCACACAACAGAGTTGAACTCATGATGCGTCTTTGCGATTCCAAGCCCTGTGCTTTGTCTACTGCCCCTTAGCTGACCCATTTCTTCAAGAGTTCCCTATAAATAAAATCACAGACCTAGCCCTGTCCTTATATTTAGTTTGTGTCTACTTATCCAGATGCTTTTCTCCACCACTGGAATATAAGCTCTTTGTAAGAAGCGATAGTTCCATTCATTGTCATTTGTATTCCTAGTGCCTAGCACATAAATGCTTAATAAATACATGCTGATTAATTATATTGGTGATGAGCCTCTCTGTTCTTAGCTGACTAGTCCTTAGGGAGCAGACTCAGTCTGTCTCTGGGGCCATGTTTGAAGTCCTTCCAGTTCCAAAGAACTTCTCAGAGCTCGTGATCCCCTGGCAGAGTGACTTAGGGCATTCCGGATCCATATTAAAGCATCAGAGAAAGACTCCGTGTTACCAGATTATAGCACAATAACCCACCAAAAGTGAGAGCACTTCCACGTGCTAAATCAGTCTTACGTGGAAGATCTACAGAATAGAAATGCGACTCTCACAGGATGAGAAGGCGTAGATGGGTCGTAATCTGCACCTCTGAAGGGAATGCCCACATCAGTAATATCATGGATCTAAGAGGTATTAAAGCAAGTAAAAAGTCTAAGTATATACCCATGTCTCTCCCTCCCCCTCCACTCAAGCTACTGCTGTCAGGAGCTAAGAGATGTCAGAGTCCAGCAAAATAAATCTAATCTCTTAATGGTCAGATTCCTTAATCCTCAATTAGCCTCTTTTTCTCCTTCTTCCTTTCCCCTTATGATCTTTTCTTAAATTACAAAATGCAGTGCTACATATCTATTACTGCCAGGGTGAATTATATTACCTACACAATCCGAGAACACAATTTAGCAGATACAATGGAGAATGAGACGATCCTAGTGGATTATCACCAGGTAGGTCAAATACAGGTATATCTACCGCTTGAGAGCCCCGATATCACCACACAACATTCAGAACTCAAATCCTCAAACTCGAAGGGTGGGAGGGTTTGGAATTATATGGGGAGAAAAAAAGAAGTCTGAGACTGGGCAATGAAAGGAATATGTCCTGTTTAAGCTTGCTCAATTTAAGGGATCTCATTTGACTTAAGAGGGAGGATAGAAAAGAGCAACAGAGAAGAGAAAGGGACAATCAATTTTAAAATCAAGGGGCAGCCGGGTAGCTCAGTGGATTAAGAGTCAGGCCTAGAGATGGGAGGTCCTAGGTTCAAATCCGGCCTCAGACACTTCCCAGCTGTGTCACCCTGGGCAAGTCACTTGACCCCCATTGCCTACCCTTACCACTCTACCACCTAAGAGCTTATACACAGAAGTTAAGGGTTTTAAAAAAAATTTTTTTAAATCAATAAGCATTTATTAAGCACCTACTATGTGCCAGACACTGTGTTAAGTGCTAGGGATTTAAAGAAAGGCAAAAGACAGTTCCTGGCCTGGAAGTCTAATGAGAGAAAACCACAAATAAAAAGAATTTGAAGGGGAGAAGGGAAGGAGGGTCTTATCACAGGGACACACTGTAGTACAGAGGAGGGCAGCTTGGTGAGAAATGATGAGATGGCTGTTCTGGGCTCCCTCCGTAAACAGAGGATTTGGGAAATGCACTTTGATGTTTACTCTCTCCAGTCAGAAGGAAGAGGAGCCCCAGAAACAGGGGCTACTGATAAGGGAGGGGTGCATTTCAAGGTTAGTGCCATCTCACAAGGTGATGAATTCTAGAAACCGTGTCTTCCCAGGCACTATTTCCACACCGTGCTAACATTTCATCTCTGCCTAGGAGAAACTTGTATTCTGTTCCTAGAATCTGGGGCTTTGATAGGAGAGAATCTAAGTCCCTTCCTAGCTATTTGCATGGTACCCCTCCAACTTTCCAGTTTCCCCTTCACTTCTATTAATAGAATGCATATTCCTTATGGCCAAAGACCAGATTGTTTGTTTGTAACTGTATTCTCAGTATTTGACAACTTCACCTGGCACAGAGAAAGTATTTAATAAATATTTTATCTATTGATTTAAATATGGTACACAATTTGGGTAGGTTGTAATGCAATATTCTCCTTTTTTCTGTTTGGAACTTATGTACACTGACTCTCATATGAAGAACCCAGTATTATACAACTGTAATAAAATGATTCAGGAGGAACACATGTTGAATAATGGACTTAATCTTAAAGAAGTAGAAGAAGCTATTAACCAGAGCCAGGGGATTGATATGAACCAGGAGGGGAAAACAAATAAATAATAAATAATAAACTTAAAATTAAATAATAAATAATAAATAAAAGCCTAAATGACAAATAAATAAATAATGGGATGTGCCCCCTTCTATGTTGCCCCCTAGGTGGCTGCCTACCTTGCCTATACTTAGTTCTGGCTCTGGGTAACAATGATCATTCTTTTTTTTCACATTTTTTTAAAACCCTTACCTTCTAGAATCGATACTAAATATCAGTTCCAAAGCAGAAGAACTTTAGGACTAGGCAACTGAGTTTATTGAACCCAAGAGCATCCAGATCTGGCTTTCTATCAACCTGCCACTTTTTCCTGTTATTTTTGCCTGTTTAGGAGCAGTCAGATGAAATCTAAAGGTTGTCTTGATTTGGATTGATGTGATTTTTAGGGATGTAAATAAATTTTCACCTAGCAGAGTATCTCCACCTTTTAGCACAGTACCTGCCTGGCACATAGATATTTCATAAATGTTCATTGATTGATTGATATCCTTTGGAAATTTCACCAATGGTTTATTGTGTATATTACACTTATGTATTGGGACCTTAGATCAGGTCTTTACATGATGTTATTACAGCAAATATATTTTCCCATTCTATATCCTTTCTTTTAATTTTGTAGATATTGTTTTTTGTGAAATGGAATAACTGTCTTTATTAATGTGACCTAAGATCATGATGGGTTTATTGGCCACTTTACCACATGGCTTATTCAGCTTGACCTCATTAAATATCCATATTGTTTTTATATGAATTGAAGGAACTGGTGGTGTTTAGCCTGGAGAAGAGAGAAACTAGGGAAGACATGAGAGCTGTCTTCAAGGATTTGAAGGGCCTTTGTGGGCAAAAGAAATGAGATTTGTTCTCTGAAACCCCAGAGGGAAAAACCAAGAGAAGCAAGTAAAAGTTGCAGAGATTTAGACTCAAAATAAGGAAATAGCATCCTAATAGTCAGAACTATTACCAAAGTGGAATGATATCCCTCATTGGAAGGCTTAAAGTGATGACTATTTTCTGTATGCTGTAGAGGAAATCCTTGGTCAGGTAAGGGTTGGACTAAATAGCTCCTGGGGTCCCTTACAGCTCTAAGATTTGGTAATTCTCCCTGGCCTTATTTTCCTCACCCTACACTTGGGCAGTTGATTCTTTGAATCCCAGTGCAAGAGCTTACATTTATTGCTACCAAATTTCATGTTATTAAATTCAGTCCATTATTCTAGTCTGTCAAGTCGGAGAAAGATAGGAAGTGCCTCTCCAATTCTCCACAACCTGTCAAAGATCACTACACAATCTCATTTGACAACTTTTTTCTGTACTTTGGGATGGAGTTTGTCCAGAGCTGATGACTTGAACTCTTTAAGGGTAGTGAAGTGCTCTCTTACTTTTTCCTCATTTATCTTTGGTTTCAACTCACAGTTAACCATTTTTTAAAATCTGTCTTCCTTAGTCCAAAGACCACTCTACTTGGAGAAGAAAATAGAAGCAAAACAAGAGTTGAATCGTTCTGTCTTCTCTTTCTCATCCATTATCATTGTTCCATTTTGACCCTAAGCAGTACTGCTAGCTCTCCTTTCATTTCTAACTTGCCCTTAGCATAGATTTTATAACAAAAGAGAAGGCCTTTTGTCATCCTTTGCATTTATTGTCAATTTTAGCTCATTCTTAGCTTTAGTATTCCTGTCACTATTATTACAAGCCCGTCTTTCCCTTTTGTATTTATTTGCTATTACCTGCTCTTGCTCCATAGCCATAGCTTCTAAAAATCTAAGGGCCATCAGTGAGATACAGGCTAAATGGTATCTATTCTGTTCCTTTTGAATAAAGCATTTCTTTCCATAGTCATAGTCCAATCATAAACCAGACCTACCCTTCCAAGTCATAAAAATGACTCTGAAGTCAAATCTGGCTGCTTCAAATAGAATCTCTAGTCATTATCCTTATCATCATGCGAGCTAACATTAACATATTAGGATTTAGAAAACATTTTTACATCCTTCAACTGAACCTCATAATAACCCTCTGTGGTAAGTACTAAAAATTGTTTATTCCCATTTTATAGATAAGGAAACAGAGAGATTGTGAAGTACCTACATCTACCTCACCACATTTACCTTATTATCTCTATTTGGCCCATAGGTATATCTGAGACTATGGGGTTTATTACGATAATCTCTTTCGGATACAGTCTCTTATGAGTTATTGATTCCCTCTATTGCTTTTCTTCTGGATAAATTTTCCCACCACTCCATTTTCATTAGAAAATTCTCTTGATTGGATTTGAATTATTCCAAGTAAATATGGTTTTTTCCTGTTCTATTCCCAAATCATTTTTTTCTCTTACAGTCCCTGCTTTCAATCAGCTAAGCAATGATGAAAATACTAACTAACTATGCCCCTAAGGTCTTAAGTTTCTTTATTAGCCCAAGTATTACTTCCAAGGTTCCTCCAGCACTATTATTTGCCTCCATGTTAATCAAAGGGAGTGAGCAGCAATCTTAGCGTTTGAAAAATAGAGCTACCCCCAAGCTCCTAAGCCTTGGTTCAAGTTCAATATACTCAAGGGAAGGTTCACAAGCCCCTGGTTTCTCTGCTCTCCTTTGTAAAAATATCAAGCCATTTAATATCCAATTCTATTATACAACATGGTGATGGTGAACAAGAAAAACTTACTTAACCAAGAAAATCCATATTATCCACAAATATTCCAAACACCTGTGACCCAAAAGGAAGCCACCTCACCCCATATGTCTGCTGAGGAGGGCAAGGCACCATGGGCTAAAAGTACTCGTGGCAGGGTGTCAGCATGAAAAGCAGAGAGCATTGTCAGAGGCCTTTTTCTCTTTCCTCAGATCAGAAACTGGGAAAACAAGTTGTCAGGGCTAGATCTTGACCTCAGTTATATATATACATATGTGTGTGTATCTAGATATGTTTACGCATTTATATCCATGTATATACATATACAAAATGTACATGCAGGATGTCCCAAAAGTCTTAGTGTGATTTTAAAGTTAAAACTACACTAAGAATTTGGGGACCCCATTTGTGTGTGTGTGTATATTTATGTGGAGTTTCCTCTCAACCTTAATTAATGTGACTAATTAAATGTTCTATTTCCTGATATAGTTTTCATTTGAGAATGTCAACTTGAGCCCATTATAGTGGCACCTCCCCTATGGTCCCTGCTCCTGAGATGGCTCAGGATGACAGATCACCAAAGTCTGGGGGTTCTGAGGTTCAGTAAGGCTAAAGTCATTTGGGAATCTGCCCTCAATCCAGCTCTAATGGCATGAGCTACCAGTTGAGGGAGGAGGGCACCAGCTAAGGAAGGGCAAACATGGACTCTGTGCTAGGTTAGAAACAAAACAGGTCAAAGTTTCTATGCTGATCAGCAATGAGGTTTGGTCACTATACTTCCAGGGAAGTGATAGGGAGACCCAGTCACAAGAGAGACAAAAACAAAGAAAAAAGAATACTGAGCTTCACATCAGGAAAACCTGAAATAAAATCCAATGTTAGACACTTAACTAGCTGTGAGATACTGAGTCTCTGCCTCAGTTTCTTCATCTGTAAAATAGAGATAATGATAGCAGTTATTTCCCAGAATTGCAGTTAAAATCCGATAAGATAATAATAATAAAGAATTTAGCACAATTCCTGGTACATAATAGGTGCTATTCAATGTAAGCTTTTATTATTATTGTCATTATATATGTATATATGCACACACCCCATTAGATAATGAACTCAAAAGCATAGACCATTTTTTTTACCTTTCTTCATATTCCTAGTACTTAGAATTGTGCCTGGCACAAAGTATTTTTTGGCCTACTGATGCACACATATTCTCTCTCTCTCTCTCTCTCTCTCTCTCTCTCTCTCTCTCTCTCTCTCTCTCTCCTTCTCTCTCTCTCTCTC
>NC_058134.1:50498087-50515813 GCF_016433145.1 Gracilinanus agilis | reverse complement strand
CTCTCTCTCTCTCTCTCTCTCTCTCTCTCTCTCTCTCTCTCTCTCTCTCTCTCTCTCTCTCTCTCTCCACTCTCCTTCCCTCCTTTTCTTCCTCCCTCCTTCCAGGGCAACTTTCTACCAAAAAGTTGGTTCTCCCAAAATTAGCTAACTACTTCCCTCAGAGTTCAAAGGGTATCCTTAAGAGACTAGTTTTTTTCTCTAGTATTCTCACTCACAAGTCCCCATCTGGCATGTTCCCTATTGTTTATCAATTAGCCAACCAGAATTAGTCATCTTTTACAAAGCATTTATTAGGATGTTAAAACTCTATTTATGTGTACGTGTGGATTTTTATACAAACATAAATTATATATTTATGCTATTAAAGCCTTAAATTGCACTAAGGCTTTGGGGACACTCTATATGTAGGTGTGTATGTGTCTACATTCACATACAAATCTACATACACATGTGGATATATATATATATATAAATGTACATACACAAACACATAGACATATACATATATACCAACATCTCTCTCTGGAAGCTCCCAAACCCAACCGTCCAGGCATAGAAAAAGCAAACTCTTATAGGACTTCCAGATCACAACTACAATAGAGTCAAAATCTACTCTTCCAAGAGGTGAGGATCATCATATATGGATAGAATAGGTCAGACCTCATGGGCCATTTGGCCAACCCCCTCATATTCCAGAGAAGGACCTTAAAACTCAGGGAGATTAGATGAACAGCCAAAACCATTAGCATGGACAAACTTTGTTAGAATGAGTTAAGGCAACTTTTTTTTTTCAACTTGCTTCATTCTCCTTAATCCTGACATCCCTAGTTTCCTTTAAAAATACCCATCTTGGAATATTATTGTGCTCAAAGGAATAAAGAACTGGAAGAATTCCATGTGAACTGGAATGACCTCCAGGAATTGATGCAGAGTGAAAGGAGCAGATCCAGGAGAACATTGTACACAGAGACCGATACACTGTGGTACAATTGAACATAACAGACTTCTCTACTAGTGGCAATGCAAGGATCCAGAGCAAGTCTGAGGGACTTATGAGAAAGAAAACCAGCCACATTCAGAGGAAGAACTGTGGGAGGAGAAACACAGAAGAAAAACAACTGCTTGAACACATGGGCTGATGGGGATATTACTGAGGATGTAGACACTAAACAATAACTCTAGTCCAACTATCAATAATACGGAATTAGATCTTGATCAATGATACATGTAAAACTCAGTGGAATTGTGCGTGGGCTAAGGGGGGTTAGGGGGGCTTGGGCGAGAGGAAAAGAACATGAAATATGTAACTAGAGGAAAATATTCAAAATAAAAATTTTAAATTAAATAAATAAATAAATGAAAATACCCATCTCAACCTAGTATTTAGGCATACTTTCCTTGGATGGAATCCAAAAGACTTGGGCAATATTTGAGGGCCAGAGAAGCTATTAACAAGTCTTATAAGGTTCCTAGATACATATATGCCCTGGGAAGATATCTGTATTATTCATGCCAAATATTCTAATGGCTACCTTAATTACCCTCAAGAAGGACCTAAGCAACTTTAATTCCTTATTACATTTTTCTTTAACCATTACTGGATGACCTGTCCTAGTGGCTCCTGTAAAATATACATCATTTTTTAGATCATAACAAGCTGGTTTTTCCTCAAAGAGTCCAGCTCCCCCTCCTTGAGGAAGTAGAACATTATAGCCCCTTTTTCTTTTGGTATAAGGAACTTCCAGTGGAAAAAAGTCCTTCTACCAGTGAAGGCTGACATCTATTCTGCAATTTATGGATGTCAAGAATAGCTTCTAAAAGAACACAAACATCCTCCCATCCTTGGCAAATACAGAGGGAGAACTTCCTTCCATGCACTGATCTCCATTAAAACCAAACACAAAGGGGTAGCTAAGTGGCTCAGTGAATAGAACGCTGGACCTAGAGTCAAGAAGACCTGATTTCAAATCCTTCCTCAGATATTGCCTACTTGTATGAGCCTAAAACCAAACACAGATGGAGACTAGAAGAGAGTGGTTGAATGTATTCAGTTTCTTAAACCCCTAACTTATTCCTATTAAGTTTCCCAAGATTTATTTGAGGCTTAAATCCTGTGGATATATGATTGCCCTCAGATAAGAACTCTAGAGAGAGCTTTGAGGAAATGAGAATGAATCCTAGCTAGTTAGATTCTCTATAATAGAAAAATTCTCCCTGGAAATAGGGCAGGTGATGGGCCTTATTTCTTACTCCCATATCAAACCGAAGAACTGAGAAGATTTGAGCTTTCAGATCGATGCTGACTAAAATATTCCCATTTATATATTGCCACCTAAAAGTGAAAGTTTAGCCAAAATTCAAGCTTTAAAAAAAGTTGCCTCATACCTATCACCTAGTTCCAGATGTTCGGAGGTTCTTTTTCTTCCCTTCTTTCTCTATGTCACAATATTCCAATTGCTAATGCCTAGCACACAATAGGAGCTTACTAAATACTTGAGTGACACAACTGAGAATTCCCCGGATTCTTTTTTTCTTTTTCTCTTTGAAGAATTTCTTTCAGTCTTTCATTCTCCCACATAGTTTCCTCATTTTACAGAGGAGGAAATGGATCCAGAGACTTATGTGATTTGCCCAAGGTCACATAAGTATTAAACAACATGGCCAGAATTTGAACCTAGGTCCTCTGACTTCATATCCAGGGCTTAATTTCCTAATAAAATGTGTATGTGTTTATTGTGTGCATGTGTGAGTGTGTGTGTGTGTGTTCTCCTAATAAACATTCATTGTTTATGTGCCACTAAGGAAAAGGATTTTCCATGATAGTCAGAGAGTCAAAAATTTGTCACTTCCAGGATCAGAGAGATAAAGAATCTGAAAGAGAAAAGCAAAACCCTGAGAATCAAAAGGGATAGGACTAAACATGCAAGAGAGACCCACTACCTTGTCTTTCTATCTCCCCCTACCTCAAAACATGTATCATGCAATGACATATGTAAAACTCAGTGGAGTTGCTCATTGACTACAGGGAGTTTGGAGGGGAGGAGTGGAGGGAAAGAACATGAGTCATGTAACCATGGAAAAATATTCTAAATAACTTAATTAAATAAAATTTTAAAAAAACACGTATCATGCTTGTACCCAAAGATTCCAATGTGGTTTTCCTACTATAGAGTGTTGAGAAGAAAGAAGACTAGATTTGACATTAAAGGATGGGGATTCAAATCTTGATTGTACAACTTACATCTTTTTGTGTGATCTTAAGCAAAGTATTTGACCTTTATGGACCTCAGTTTCTTCATCTGTAAAACAAAGACATTAAACTAGCCAGCCTCCAAGCTTCCTCCCAACTCTGAATCTGTGATCCTATAATCCTGCAAATTAATGCTCTGGTCAGATCCAGGCAGTTTTGGTTTTGGAGCAGAGAGGGGGATTGCTTTGTTGTTTTTCTTTTTTATAAGGGCAAGTTCAACTGGGGAAGGGGCGGGGGGGTGGGGAAGAAGCAGGGAAAAGAGAGAGAATGGAAACATCCAGAAATAACCATTATGTAAAAACAAAAGGCCTCAATAAAACTTATTTTTTAAGAGTAATAAAAGAATAAAGTGAACTAATGATCATCTTGGCCCCTGGCCCTAACTCCAAACATTGCAATCCAATACAACTATTCATGAGACAGATAGGACCATGTGCAACCTACCCACTTCAGAGACATAAGAGTGTCTTTCTTATCAGACCCAAGTATCATCTTACCCTAGTCTAGCCAAAGCATACAGACAAGAGTTCATCTTCACTCTTCTTTCTATTCCCTCTAAATCACCCCATGGAGGGATCTGGGAATTTTGAAGTGGGGCTAATTAGAGGATTGGGGATCAATCTACTGGCCAGAGAAAATACTAGTCCAGAGTCCTGGCAACAGCCTAGTTATATCCAAGTGCAAAGCTAAAACTGCCAACAAGGAAGACATCTTTTCCTCTAAGAAACTCACCAGGAGAAAATGTAAGGCATATGGAAAATCGACATTGACCACATTTCTCTTTAACCGTTCTCCCCAAAATAAATTCATTTGGAAAACCTATAAAGCACACCAGAAGTCCATCTTGAGTTAGAGGTAATGAAACTCCACCCATGCCCACCATCCTTAGTAGCAAACTCCCTGGAGGGCTTTGAGGAATGGACAAGTTTATTCTTCACCTTTCTCATGCCAGAAAACTGAAACATGAACATTAGTGCATGTAAGAAAAGCCTTAATCTGATTGCAAATCACAGGCATATGTTTGGCCCAGAAAGGCATATTGGGGAACAAACACTTCAAAGAAAAATCCTTCAGAAATGGAATCACTGGCACCAGATCTCTTGACTGCCTAGTAAACTGTTAGACCAAAACGACTACTTCAAGAACCCTCGGTCGTTTACCCCTCTGACCAACACTTGGAAACAGGCTGAAAACCAGAACACGATTTGTAATCCAGCCCCTTTTCCATAACACCAGCCAAACAATCTCAAACACCAAAGAACCAAGAATTAAAATGACTAACCTTCTTCTTCCCAGTAAGAGAGGCTGCCCAGGTATGTCTCCCTACCTGATGTCCCATGACTATAAAGGGCCATAATTCAATTTGATTCTTACAACTTCTGGGGTATTTCTTTTTCAAATGCTGGAGGCTTCCATTTTTTTTAGATTGCAGATAATTCTTCCTTAGAAAATATGTGTGTCTACACCTAAATAGATGTTTAACAATCTGAATAAAAATATCAGGCCATCATAACATGAGAAATAATAGACAAAATCTGCTTAAGGAGCAATGATATATGGTAAAGTAGGGGTTCTTTGGAATTGTGGTCTTGGGTTTTTATATATATTTACATAGTTGTATTTTTATATGATTGATTCCCCTTGTAATTCTATATATTTTACTTTCTGTATCTTAAGATTATTCTGAGAGCTTTACACTGATTCCTGAAAGGTTTTTAGAAATATTCTTAAATAGATTCTTAGCATTTAGAATTCAGGATACGCCTGCCTCAAATCTCTCCCTACTCTATCCTCCATTCAGCCACCCAAATGATTATCCTAAAGCATAGGTCTGACCATGTCACCCTCCTACTCAGTAAAGTCCGGTGGCTCCCTATTGCTTCCAAGAACATATACGAAATACTCTGGCAATTAAGGTCCTTCATCACCGAGCCCTTTCCACTGGAAAACATTACAGTCCTCTTGTACTTTGCCTGCCACCACATATTCTTCAATACAGTGACCCTGGCCTCCAGGCTGTTCCTTGAACAAGACACTCCATCGCTCACCTCTGAGCATTTTCTCTGGCTATCCCCCATGCTGGGAATGCTTTCCCACTTCAACTCTGCCTATTGAACTCCCCGGCTTCCTTTCAATCCCATCTAAAATTCTATCTTCTAAAAGAAACCTTTCCCAGTCTCCCTTAATTCCAATGGCTTCCCTCTGTTAATTATTTCCTGTTTATCCTATATATAGTTTGTGTGTGTGTGCATGTGTGTAAATGTACATATAATATATATTTGTTGGCATGTTGTCTCTCCCACTGGATGACATGCTTCTTGAGGAGCTTTTGCCTCCTTTTATAAACCCAGCACTTAGCATAGTGCTTGACACAGTAAAAACTGATTGATTGATTGATATAGTGACATAAATATTGTTAGAAAGGGAAAGGGGTGATCTCTGCAAGAACACCAGGTCGATTGAGCAGAGATGCTAAAGAAAGGCAGACACAGAGGAAAGAGGCAAAAAAAAAACCTAGTCTCCTGGCAAGTGCCTGTTATTGCAAAAAGGCCTTTTTCCCAGTAAATTGACAGAGAAGAAACCTGAAGGAGCAGGAAGTTCACAGACACATGGAACTCAGTCATCACCGAGTAACAAGTTGTCACATCATAGACAGGGTCTCTTTTCCATGAGGAAAGAATGTAGGACATAGGACAGATGCAGCTCCCCTTATATCTTAAAGGAGACTCCAGGCTGAAAGTTAGAAACCCAACACCCCCCTTCCTGGAAGTTCCTTGGACTCAGAACCTTTCCCAGCCACCTTCACCCAAAAGGACTTACCTGTCCTACATTTCTCATCTCTTCTTACCCTGACTTTTTGCCAGGTGACAGTCAGAGAGTCTGAAAACTCTTCACATTAATGTTACCCACCCAGGTGATGATTGCATTTTAATATGCTCTTGGAGAAACCAGGGAAGTGGCTCTCGTGGGAGAATTGCAAATACCAGGATGAGTTGGAAGGGAAATTTGAGGGGAGAAGGGGGAAAGGGAAATAGACAATGCCCTAATAGTCATTACAAATATGCAGCTACTTGCTGTGTTAGGTATGCCTAGGGCCAGCTTTGGGCATCCTTCCATCAAAATGGTAAGGAGGCAGGACTGTCACTGGCAATAATAACCTTCAAAAGAGTCGTTTCAGGCTCTAACCAGGAAAGAGACTCGGTTTTCCCAGAGTGGGAAGATCGAAAGGCGGTTTCAGTTTTTTGTTTGTATTTTTGCCACAGATAATAAACATTATGAGAGACGCCATTGTCACAAAGGGATTAGATACATCTATCTTGGCCCACAGAGAATACGTATTTAGCCACTGGAAAGATCAGCAAATCTTCTAAGGTAAATGTCTGTAGCTTTTTATCCAGATGATTCTCTCTCAGTGAATGAAACACAGTCATGAAATGGTAGTGTTTTTATTTGATCTCTCCCAAGTTATCAGGTGGACATGATTACAATATCTAGTTAGGGATTATGACCAAAACCAGAAAGTGGGGGAATGTTTTAGAAGGTAGAAGTCTGGTTGGGGAGTTTGGGGGAGACAGCTTTAGAAATAAATGGAAGTGAGGGCAGCTAGGTGGCTCAATAGATTGAGAGCCAGGTCTAGAGATTGGAGGTCCTGGGTTCAAACCTGACCTCAAACACTTCCTGGCTTCATGGTAAGTCACTTAACCTCCATTATCAGTCCTTACTATTCTTGTGCCTTGGAATCAATACCCTGTATTGATTCTAAGATGAAAGGTAAGGGTTTAAAAAAAAAGAAAGGAAGTTGGGGTTAAGATATGAAGTCTAGAGGCAAAAAGATGGTGGGGGTAGTTCACAAAAGTAGAGTCAAGGTTGGTAGATTAGATGATTTATTAATATTATTGTTAGTGGTGATGATGGTGGTGGTGGTAGTAGTAGTAGTGGAGGTAGCAGCAGCAGCAGGAGAAAGAGGAATAATTATTATTACTAGCTGTTAGACTTCTGGCTGGGGTGCTGCAAGCAGGATGCAAACACACTAACACCAACCTCTCACTCCTACTGACTCCTTTCATTGTTTAGTCCCTCCCTAGGTTCAAAAGCAGCCTAGGGTACAGATAGCACAGATTACTAAAAGTACCAAAATTCTTTGTCTAATTAGCTCACCCCTACTTCAGCCTGGGCTAAAAAAAATTCTCTCTCCTTCAGGTTGTCTTCCCTCCTCTCAATCCCAAACTACATAATTATAGGCGTGGCCATAAATAATGGCAAACAGCCATATGGTTTAATAGCCATTACAAAGGCTAACAAGCTTTCCCCTTTTAGTCCATGATGGGGGGAAGAGGTGGTACTGACCAAGTCTCCCCATCTTCCTGCCCACTGGGCTATTCCATCAGGTCTTGATTCTGCTTGATTTCCTGGCATTCTGGCTTTACCACGTTTCCATGGCAACATCCCTGGGAGAGGTATTATATTGACATTTATACAATGCTTTAAAATTTGCTTAACACTTTTACTAAGATGATCTCATCTGAGCTTCACAGTAACCCAAAGAGGTAAGGACGACCACTATTTTACAGAAGAAGAAGCAGGCACTCAAAAAAAAAAGCTTACGTCCAATTTCATCCATTTGGGATCTAAAGCAGCATGGGATCTTGGGGCTTCCTGTCTCCAGTTCTGTACTCTTTCTGTGTCAGGCTGCAAAAAATAGAAGGTAGATAAGTAGTCAAGCTTCAGAGGGAGCCAAAATGTATCAAGAAGTGGAGGAAGACCAAGCCAAACTGGGAACCGAGCTTATCCTAGATTGGCAGTTTGTCATCCTCAGGCACACTATGATAGCTATTCTTCTTTGGCAGATTTGTGTGGGCTGGTTATTACCTCCCTCCTTAAAGGGGCTACATTTTAGATAAGCACAAGTAGAATCTTTTTATGGGAAAAAATATGTTTTCAAATAATTCATCAACTATATTTGCTTCTGAGTGATTTTAGACAACCTTAAGTCATCAGTTCAAGAAAATGTGAGATTTCACTGTGAAGATAGGATTAAATCTCCCCTTGACTATTTTTAGCTAATCAAGTCAAGAACTTAAAGTATTCCTACTTACCATTAAGTATTAAGTATGAGAGTTTACAAGTCACTTATTAGAGTGACAACTCCAAAGGCCACTGCCCCCACCTTGAGCAAATTGAAAGACTGCCATTGGTTTTTGTGAAAGAGTGACAGGAATTAACTACTTAATTAATTAATTAATTAATTGGAAAAAAGGAGGTATAAAAAGAGACCAATATGGTCTAGCATTCATTCCCTTCCTGGTGTTTGGAGAGATTGGTTCCAGAGATCCCTGCCTTGGCTTGGAGGAGACCTTTTCCCTGGATTCAGTTTGCTGGATGAGAGGAACTCTGGCTGAAGACACTACCAGGACTACTGGCTAAGGATTACTGGAAAATCCATGTAGGGACAAGGGAAGTAGGGAAGTCCCTGCAGGGCTAAGCCTCAATTTACTGGAGAAGATCTGGTAGGCTTGTTAAAATCTGCCTCTTTAGCTACATTTTTCCACTTTCACTCTTTCTACCTCTTTGTAAATAAAGCTGCTAGAAATCATTTTGACTTAAGCTATAATATTTTAAATTTGGTGACCACAATATTGCTTTATCACTATCATATTTAGCATAAAAACTAAATTTAAACTCTTACATCACCATTTCCCCCAAAGAACAACAGGGATTCTCTCTTTCCCTCCTCACTATTTGATGCATATAGAGGAAAATGACACAGAAATAATTCTTTAAAGGATCAAGAGCCATTTATGAAACTTGAGCTCTTCTGAACCCA
Source organism: Gracilinanus agilis (assembly GCF_016433145.1). Taxonomy (NCBI): domain Eukaryota; kingdom Metazoa; phylum Chordata; class Mammalia; order Didelphimorphia; family Didelphidae; genus Gracilinanus; species Gracilinanus agilis. The sequence continues at coordinate 50,506,739 of NC_058134.1, read as the reverse complement.
TTTAGACAGGGTGTGGATGACAAGAGGTAGTTTTGGTGAATAAAAAATTGAAATGGTAAGGAGGCTGAAATGACTTCCAAGGTTTTTCTTTTCTCTAGGATTATTCATTCTCAAGGCAAAATGAATGAAAAGTGATATAAGCACAAACCATTCTCATTTACACTTTTCTCAGTTATCCTTTATGCATTATCATTTCTAATTCTGAATTATATGATCATGGATTTAGAACCAGAAAGAAACTTAAGGGTCATCTGGTCTAAATTTCCTTTTTCCTCTGTGGAAGAGGATATTGAGACTTGTGATTTGCCCAAGGTAAAATTCAGATCTCTGACTCCAAAACCAATGCCCTTTATATTTTTTATTGGTTGGTTGATTTATAAGACTAGAGCTCCCTATCTCATCCAGGCTTGAACTCTTCATGAACCCAATCCCACCACCTATGGTTTCGGTTTTTTAATCTTGATTGGTAAAAGAAATTCTGGTCTTGAAATAAAGTAGATCAAGACTGACTTGCAAAGAACAAACTGTGATCTTTTGCAAATGCTCATTTTTTTCCCATATATGTGGTCATTGATGATGAGTAGAGAAGTCATCAAAAGTTTAAAAATGGTGGGCATCCTTCCTCTAGGTAGAAAAAGGCAGATGTATATGTACAATGGGGCAGCTACATGGCTCAGTAGATTGAAAGCCAGACCCAGGGTTGGGAGGTCCAGAATTCAAATCTGCCCTCAGACACTTCCTAGCTGTGTGACCTTGGGCAAGTCACATAACCCCCTTGCCTAACCCTAACCGTTCTTCTGCCTTGGAATCAATACCAAAACACAGTATTGATTCCAAGCTGGAAGGTAAGAGTTTGAAAAAATGTACATGTGCATGTACATGTTTAATATCTGAGATATTATCTGATATCTGAGAGAGAGAGAAAGATATATAGCTATGGATATGGATATGAAACTATAAGACTCTATATAAATGTAAGCCATTAAAACTAGCAAAAGGGCAATCCAGGAGGAAGAAGTACACGCCAGATCTCTCTCACAAGTACTCCTCCAACAGAGACTGATGAAAAGTACCCAAATGAGCAAGCATCTGGAGATCTAAGAAGCCACAGGGAGCCATTTTTCCAGCCCAGGTCTTCATAAGAAAGGAAAGGAAGGAACCAGGCATTACTAAACAGTTAATACATGCCCAGCACTGTGTTAAGCACTTTACAAACATTTTCTCATTTGATCATTATGTATTTTTTAAAACCTTACCTTTCATCTTGGAATCAATACCAGGCATTGGTTCCAAATCAGAAGAGTGGTGAGGGCTAGGTAATGGGGGTTAAAGACTTGCCCAAGGTCACACAGATAGGAAGTATCTGAGGTTAGACTTGAACCCAGGACCTTCTTCTCTAGGCCTGGTTCTCAATTCACTGGGCCACCTGGCTGCCTCTGATCTTTATGTTTTTATTATATCTCTCAATCTCTCTGTGCCTCAAGTTATTCACCTATACACTGAAGGGGTAAGATGAAATACTCTATATGTATGTGTATACTCTCTCTACATATCTATAAGTATATAGATATGGACATATAGATAGAGATATAGTATTTAACTCCTAATCCTATGATCCCATCAGTGCTGTTCATGGAATCAGAACCTGGGTCCAAAGCTTAAGTGATACTTAGTGGATAAGTGACACTGGAAGACCCCATTGGGCTCACAGCAGCTTAGAACTCCAGAGCTCACTTCAGTCCCCTGACCTTCACTCTCATCCTCTATAAAATGACAATAATAATAATTAGACTAACTTACTAATGGGCTATAGGGAAGAAAGCATTTTGTAAAACTTTTAATGCTAGTAATGTGAGTTACTATTATGATATAAATCAATCATGCCAATGATCCCAATTATGATATAAATCAATGAAACCAATGATGGGAAGAAAGACTATCTGAGTAAGCAATCAGTAACAAATCCTTTCAAGAAGGGAGGGATGGCAAATATGTCTCCAACCTGACTGAACCTGGGAACAACTGAGTCATAAAACTAGTATAGGGCCAAGGACAGATGTCAAAAAAATCATTCTATCATCCACATATATGAGCACACATGCTTTATATTTTTTATACGTTAAAGTTTGCAAGCTACTTTATGGGTATTATCTCATTTAATCTTCACAAAAACCCTGAGAGGTAGGTGCTATTATTATCCCTATTTTATAGATGAGGAAACTGAGTCACCCAGCTAGTAAGTATCTGAAGCCAGACTTGAACTCATCTTTCTTACTTCAAGTCCTTTGTTCTATCCATTGTGCCACTTAGCTAAAGAATGTAAGTTCCTTGAGAGCTGGGACTATTTCATTTTTTTCCCTTTGTATTCCCAAAGGCTAACACAAAGCAACATAGTAGATGTTTAATAAATCCTTGTGGAATTGAATTGTCTCATGAATATCGTCCTTCAAAATAGTCCTCTTAAAAGGTTAGGCTAATTCTTGTGATGCTGTCTTTGTTAAGAGACAGACAGACAGACAGACAGACAGATGACATTGGCACAGAGAGAAACAGGATAAGCAGAAAAGCAGAGAGAGATGAGAGAGATAGATATACAGACAAGCAGATAGGTGATATTGACAGAGAGACATGACAGAAAAGCAGAGACAGATGGAAAGATGAGAGAGAGAGAGATGGATAGATAGATATATAGACAGACAGACAGATAGATGATAGACAGATAGACAGAGACAGAGACAGAAAAATTGATAGATTGACAGATTAATGAAATGAAATATTTTTGGAATGTTTCATTACAAGTTTGGAGGCCATACAAGAAACTCTTCCTCAATACTTTAGAGTCAAACTTTGTTGTTGTTTTTTTAAACCAGAAATGGCATTGCCAGCTAGATTACTCACCTCATTTATCTGACTTGGCTTCAAGTGATATAAATTTGTCTCTAAAAATTAGATTAATAAATCAAGAAGTCTTGATTAGGACCCTATTCAATGATGGGCACTGAGCTAGACACTGAGGTTACAAACCCAAGAATGAACAGTCTCTTCTCACAAGGAATTTATTCAAGGGATGATGATTTGCCATCATGAAGAATATTCAAAGGAAGACCCCACAAGTTCTGAAGATAATACCAAAAGAAGACTTTCAAAACCATTTTGAGCAATAGTATCATCATTAGAATGAGGGCATAACTGCCCAAGGGGACTTCTTAGAATGATGGCACTCTCTTTGTTGTATAAATTTGGTTGATAAAGACATGATAGTTATCTTCAGGTATGTAGAGAGCTGTCATGTGGAATAGAGATTAGACTTTTACTTCTTAGCCCCAGAGGGCAGAACTAAGAACAGTAACTAGAAGTTGCCAGGGGGGGAAAATGGTAAATTTACTCTTAATATTATTTTCTCTTAAACTATCTAATGATCATAATGATCAGAGCTGTGCAAAGGTGGAATATACTGATTCAGGCCATGGCTTTCCCATCTCTGGTCAATCAGTCAGATGATAAATACTTATTAAACCTCCTATTATGTGCCTAGAACTGTGCTAATCACAAAATTGAAGGCTTTTAAATTAAGGCTGGATATTGCCCAGGTATGCTGCCTCCGTTGAACTAGAAAGCCACTGAGGTCCCATCTGCCTCTTCATGATGATTCTGAGATGCTGATGGTTGTTTAAAGAAATGTCATATTTTTAGAGCACTAGCCTTACAGATGATCTGGGTTCAAATCCCCTCTCCAGTGCTTATTACCTGTATAAGATTTTGTGGTGGTTGTTGTTCAATTGGCTCAGCCATATCAGACTCTTGTGAACCCATTTGGGGTTTTCTTGTCAAAGATATTTGAGTGGTTTGCCATTTCCTACTCCAATTCATTTTACAGATGAGAAAACTGAGGCAAACAGGGTTAATTGATTTGTCCAGGGTCAAACAGCTAATAACTGTCTGAAGTCAAATTTGAGGAAAATCAAGGCTTCCTGACTCCATGCACTGGACCACCTTGCTGCCCCTGTGTGAGGTTGGCAAATAACTAACATCCCTAGACTTCAGTTTTTTCACATGCATAACTGAGGGTATTGTTCTGTAGATAACCTCTAGAAAGATAAAGTCCCTTATTTTGACTCTTACTCTATGGGCTTATTTATTTGGAGAAACACCTAAATCAGTAACCACTGACCCTTGAGGGATGAAAACATCTTCTCACTACCTATCTGTGCCCCATAAGCGTGTCACAAAGCAAATTTATTTGTAAATAACAAGAGATTTCGGTTCTTTGAGCTCCAAGGATTTCAAAGTTTCTCTTGAAATGATCAGGCAACCTCTTGGGGTATCAAGTAAATGGAGCTGGAATGACTGGCCTAAACTAAGACTCCAACAATACTGGATAACCCAAAGTCTCAGGATTATTTCAAAAAGGGATTTTTTTCCTTCCATATTCAATTTCATCCTAACTCGTGAACTATTCAGACAGCACCTTTCATCAAGCAGAAAGGAGATTTGATTAATGTGATTTCTTTGTGAAAAATCTAAGAAGATTAAGGAGTGGTGAGGTAGGCCACGCATGCCCCTTCTCAAAATGACGTTGTCTGGTGAACTCTGCAGCTCTTTCCAGGAATCAGATTTTTTTTTTCACTAGCTACATCTGCAAGAGGAGAAAGAATTTTTCTTTTTTTCACATTAAGGTTTCAGTCTCATGAATAGGTCAACAAATCAGGGTCTTTGTATTGATTTCATTATCTAACTAGGCAGGAAAGGCCAGTTTTGGGGAAAACATTTACAGATTGGTGTTTCCCCAATACCCCTCCTTTGTGATGGTGTCTTTTGCGATGGTTCCTTGGGGGGGGGGAAAGTAAAACTCACTGGATGATTTTTGTGCTCAAAGAAAATGTGGCTGGGGTGATTTCTCTGAGCTATTTTCCATCAGTACAGTCTGGAATTCTAATAGAAGCCATGAAACATGTTTTTCTGATATAGGGGAAATGAATTCTGAGCTGGTATAATATCATATCTCATCTGCCTCTTCCACTTTGACTATATTTATAGGGAGGAATTAAGATGATTTTCTCTGGCCCTCTCAGCTTCCAGAATTCGGGTGTTAGGTTCCCCAAAGCACTGCTCCAGCATGCACCATTTGAGAACATGATAGATGAGGAAGTCAATTATTCTCAATTGACCATTTCCATAGTTGTTTTTCTCCTTAGAATGCCACATGTCAATTTGACGGTTATTTAGCTAAAAATTTGGGAGCAAAAGAATGAGATACTTTGAGTAGAAAGTCACTGGGCAGGCTTCTCTGTACTATTCTTCAGCCTGGCCAAAAGACTTCAACACTGGGAAACAGAGAGAGAGAAAATGAAATGGCCCGCATAAGCCAACAAGTTTACAAATCTATGGATTTGGAGTCGAGGTTTTGGGTTTGAATTCTAATTCCAGTATTCACTATATGACCATGAAAAAGTCATTTCCATGTGCCTCAGTTTCCTTATCTATAAAATGAGCAAGCTCCTTTAAAGTCCCTGTCAATTCTAAATCTCCTGATCTTTATGCATATCTAGTGTTAAATGTGCATAGACCCAAACTCCAGAGACACAATGACCTCATGGAGAAACCACAGAGCCAAGAAAGACCAGAGTATAAAGCGCAGTTCTGACTGCGTAACCAATGGCAGATCTTTTCATTTGTCTGAGCTTATTCTTCCCAGATAAGTTGCTTCTAGGACAGGTGGAAAACATGTCCACACCAGGATTTCTTCAAAGTGATGAAAGCACAGGTCCCAACAATAATAAACTATATGCAGACTAATTTAAATAACAATCAAAAGTGAATGCAGTGATTTAAAAAAAAATACCCTTACCAATCTTCCACCTATAAGTCAATACACAGAAGTTAAGGTTTTAAAAAAAAAAAAAGTGAATGCAGTGAAATTACAGTGAGCAAACATAATCCCAAAGAAGAGCTATGAGACGACATTCCTTGATTTTGCTGAAGAGGAAGACCATGGTTATGGGATACTGTGTATAACAGGAAGACTTCTTTTTACAGTGTTTAGTTGTGGAACTTTAAAAATATTTTTCCTTCATCTTCTTGTTGTTGTTCAGTGATTCAGTTGTGTTCAACTCTTTGTGACCCCATGGACCACACTTTCCTGGCAAAGATACTGGAGTGGTTTGCCATTTCCTTCTCCAGTGGATTAAGACAAACAGAGGTTAAGTGACTTGCCCAAAGTCACTGAGGCAGTGAGTGCCTAAGGGCAGATTTGAATGTTTCTCCTTCACAGTTTATTAGGAACTGCTTTCTGGGAAAGGGTGAAGGGAGGAATTCATTAGGAAATATAAATAACATAAAAACAAAATATATCAGTAAAATTTATTTTTTTAGGAAAAATATACCATTAGCACCTAATCTTGAAAGCAATATAGGATGTCCATATTCATTCCTAATCTGCCTTTAAGACAAAATAGGATATATTCCTAAGACAACAGTAAAGTCATTGGAATGTAGTACAGTTTTTAAAAGTGACAAACTTTAAATTCAAGAACCTGGATTTAAATTCCTATTGTTTAAGTCTCAGTCATTTATTAGCGGTATGTCCTTAGACACATCAATGTAAAAAATAAAATTAATCTATAATGATAACTTTAAAATTATTATGGTTTTATGAGATTTATTATAATAGAAAATAAAGCTGCCTGCCATTCTAGCTAGTCAGTTTAAAAAGTGTGCCATTGCTTGCTCTTCCCATGGTGGATAAAAAGCAAAAAGGAAAAAGAATAACAACAACCACTCAATTTTATCCTCTTGTCTACATCCTCATATAACTGTCTATGTCATCACGTAATGACAGGAAGCCAGTGGGTTCATGGGAAATGTAGTTCAAGGACCCCAAAATTTCTAATAACACATCACTCAGCCTCTTTGGACTTCATTTTCCTCATTCACAAAATGAGGTTGGACAAAATCTTAGCCTTTTTTTAGGTAATAGATTCATTTGGCAGACTGAAAAAGCCTATGGAGCTCCTCTCAGAATAATATTTTTTCAATTTTTTCTAGATCACACGTCAATACAATTTTTTAAAGCATAAAATATGCTTAGGATTACAAAGGAAACCAATTATATTGAAATAGAGTAGTGATTTTTTTTAAGTGAACAGAGCCCAGAATCCCTGGTAGATGATGTCTCAGGCCCCATCCCAATATAAATCCACACTCCTGTGATAACCAACTATAGTGCGATCTTTAATTTGTATGCATGCACCCATATATAAGCTCATGGCTAAGGAGAAGAGTTGTCACATTCATCTTGACTTAAGAAGCACAGAAAGCTTTGCCAAATTCAAAAAATAAAAAAGAGAGAGAAAAAATTGGAAAACATGGATGACATGGAGATGCAAAAAAAAAAAAAAAAAGGATGAAATACATAAAAAAACATTTGCAGTCATTAGGAGTCATTTTTGAAATTGAGCTATTATGCAAATAGACTGGCAGAGATTTAACGTTCAGGCTGGACCCAGAACTCACAAGACATCAGCTCAGTTCACTCGATCCAGTGGAGAAATCCAACAAACTGATTATTTGACATTGTCCAATTGACAACCTCCCAGTCTCCCCAAAAAGAATGCCTAAATTGGACCCTTTTACTTCTTTAACCAGCTGTTTGGGCATTCTGGAAACACCTGAGGTTTGAGTTAGCTAGGACACAATGTGGAAATGTGGGTTTCCTAGCTCAAGAGAATAAGAATGGAGCCTTCTTCAAATGATCTCTGAGTTCCTGGCTGGATTTCTAATTCATCCTGCAGCACCCCTTCTGAAGCTGTTCCTTTGGGCAAAGAGGCATCATCTCCCTGCATAAGTTATAAAGGTCTAAAATACAAAATCACCTCATCTGAAAGGAGGGGAATTTTCTAGGGAGCTGAGCTATGGAGTGTTTCTACAGAATGAAAAAAGAATTACATTTGCACCTAGCTTTTCAAAATGAAGCCAGACTTTCCAATCAGACCAATAAAGGAAGTGAGTGTGTTTGTCCCATTTATTAGAAGCAGCCTTGGCAAAGTAGATTGAGAGTTTGTCTTGAAGTTGGGAAGGGCAGCTAGGTGACACAGTGGATAGAGCAGTGGGTCTGGAGTCAGGAAGACCTGAGCTCAAATTTGACCTCTAATGCTTATCAGCTGTGCTGGGCAGGTCAATTAACCTTGGTTGCCTTAGTTTCCATGTCCATAATATGAGCTGGAAAAGGAAATGGCAAACTCTTAGCAAAGGAATTTTGCCAAGAAGACCCCAAATGGGGGTCACAAAGAGTGGGATATGACTGAAATGACTAAACAACAACAATTTGAAGTTGGGAAGACCTGGCTTCAAATAATGTCTCCAGTACAGACTGGTCATGCAGCCCCAGGCAAATCACTTAGCCACTGGAGGTCACCATGACTTGCAATAGAGGGAGTTTCTTTAACCAGAGTTCTCTACACTAACCAAATCACAGATAAGAAAAGGAAGGAAGGGAGGAAAAGTAGAGGAGAAGGAGGAGGAGGAGGAGGAGGAGGAGGAGGAGAAGGAAGAGGAGGAGAAAAAGGAGGAGAAGGAGGAAGAGGAGGAGGAAGAGAAGGAGAAGGAGTAGGAGGAAGAGGAAGAGGAGAAGGAGAAGGAAGAGGAGAAGGAGGA
>NC_058134.1:50449124-50478110 GCF_016433145.1 Gracilinanus agilis | reverse complement strand
AAAAAAATCAGCTGTTTCTCCTGAAAAAGAAAGCCTCAGAATTATCTCCAAACCTAACAGTGGCAATTTCAGAGGGAATGGCAACCAGTTGTTTTCCATCTGTCCTCAGAGCAAAACAATCTAATTTGGTTACTGGAAAAATAGATTTAGCTTTGATATGTCATATCTCTTTGTGAGTTTGCCATATCTCCCCTGCTATAAAGTCACCTGAAGCAGCTAAGTAGTACAATGGATAGAGAGCCAAGCCTAGAATCAGGAAGATTTATCTTCCTGAATTCAAATCTAGCATCAGACACTTACTAGCTGTGTGACCCTGGGCAAGCCACTCTCCTTTATTTCCCTCATCTGTAAAATGAACTGGAAAAGGGAATGGGCAAACCTCTCTAGTATCTCTGCCAAGAAAATGTAAAATGGTGTTGTGGGGAGTTGGAACTGACTGGAACAACTGAACAACAAAAATAGAGTCAGTTACCTGAGAGCCAGAGATATATAAATTAGAGATCAGCATGAGACTTAAATTAGAGTCTGTATTTCATCTCTGACACTTACAATTGTATTACCATGTGCAAGTCACTTAATATCTCTAAACCTTAGCTTCCTCCTCTTTGCAAAAAGGACTCTATACAAAAGGGATACTTGTACTAGAAACAATGGGGTATGGCAGATACTATATCTGGATTTGAATATTCACATACTGGCTGGGTGACCTTGGGTACATCACTAAATGCCTCATTTTCCTCATCCACAAAATGAGCGGACAGGATGACCTCTAAGGTCCTTCTCACTTTAAATTCGTAAGCCTATGACAAACATCTTCACAAGCAGTTTATAAGTCTTAAAGCAGTATGTTAATGTATGTAAAAAGCAAATGGTACCATCTGTGTTGGCCATTACTTTAAAACCCTGCACACTAAAAGGAATAATGAACTGGAGGAATTCCATGTGAACTGGAATGACCTCCAGGAATTGATGCAGAGCGAAAGGAGCAGAACCAGGAGAACATTGTACACAGAGACTGATACATTATGGCACAGCCAAATGTAATGGACTTCTTTACTGGCAGGAATGGATTGATCCGGGACAATTCTGAGGGACTTATGAGAAAGAACGCTATCTACATCCAGAGAAAGAACTGTGGGAGTAGAAACACAGAAGAAAAACAACTGCTTGATCACATGGATCAATGGGGATATAATTGAGGATGTAGACTCTAAGCGATCACCCTAATGCAAATATCAATAATATGGAATTAGGTCTTGATCAATGACACATATAAAACCCAGTGGAATTGCTCATTGGCTATGAGAGAGGAATGGGAAGAGGGGAGGGAAAGAACATGAATCATGTAACCATGGAAAATTTTTCTTAATTAATCAATTAAAAAATAAAATTCTAAAAAAAAATAAACTAAAAATTAAATAAAACCCTGCACAAAGTAGAAGCACAGCAAAAACATTTGTTGAATAGAACTTCCTAACATCAAGTTATCCAGTATTAGAATGGGTTACCCTTAGAGGTCATGAGATAAACTTAGTTAAGAGTCTTTAAAAATAGAACAGATTCATATCTCTATAAGTTATGATTTAATTCAGTCTTGCCCTAAAGCAGGGGGATGAATTAGAAGACATTTGAGAAGCCCTTGGAACCTTATGACTCACCAGAGGTCCTCACTGGATGGACATGCTCAGGTGTTTTGCAGTAAGGATTCTTTTTCCAGTCAGAGTTGGACTAGATAGCTACCTAGTTCCCTTCCAACTAAATTCCCTTCCAGCTATGATTCCATGGTTCCATAACCCTTGATATTGCCAGTTTCTCTCTGTTCCCTTCCATGTCCTTTGCCCTGAGTTTTCTTCCATCCAGTGCAACATCTTCATCTTCCATTTTCCTAGATGGGACATTTCTGGGGTGAAACAATCCAACTGATTAACCTTATGCAACTGTCCCATCTAGAAAAGGAGACCAAGTGCTAAAGAGCTGAAACAAATAACCCTATCTGTGGATTTGGAATCCTGAAATCCCCGAGATGTTTTCTTATTTTTACTGTTCACGGAATATGCCTCTTCCAAAAAAGCCAGAAACTCAGTTTTAATAAACTGTAGAACTCTGCAGTTTGAGGAGAAACCTCCAAAGGTTTTGAGATTCTGCCAGTCTCCAGCAGGTTTTTATTGGCCGTTGGATATGTTTGAAAATTTTTACTTGCTGTTCAGTTTAATATGTGGAGAGAATTTTCTAAAATGACCTGCCTCAGGCCTCACAGCATTATCTGGAATGAAAACGTAAAACTCTGCAACAGAGTAAAAGACAAAAGAGAAAAGAAGATGGTAGCAGTGACCCCTGAGATTCTTAATAAACCTTCTCCATGCCACATTATACAAATTTTAGAAGAAAATTCTTTTTTTTTCTACTCACCTTGGATTTTTAAAGTGTGTCTGAGAAACTCTTTGCACCTTGTTTCTCTTTGTACCTATCATTCTATGCACATGAACTTTGCTAAGATTATATTTTTCTAATCCCCTAATAAGACATCAGTGCATGCATGTACAAAAATGTACATACACACACATATACGCAAGCAAACATGCTGATTTTTGAAGAAAATACATAATGTGTAGCTCGCAGATGCCTCCATCAAAAAAATCTACTATTCTTTTCATCATCCTATGACCTTTAGCACACATCAAGATGGGTTTTCCTCATTCTTACAGACTCCTTTTCTCCTTTTGAGGAATTTCGATACAGTCCCTGTGTGCAAAAATGGGGCATATTAGGAGCTCAGTGTGTAAGGAAATGCAGTAATCTGAGTTGTCTCAGATTGTACCCCAAAGGTCACATGGGAGAAGACATTTAAGGAAACTGTGATAAGGTATTGACTGGGAAGATTAAATGACCCAATCTGATACATCTGCAAGATGTAATTCAAAGGGCCAAGGCCTCATTTTGGTAAACCAAATTGAAAGGAAAAGAAGCTTACTTTTAATCCGCTTTCTTCAGTCAAGTTGGTTTCCATAGCCACAGGAAAGTCAGCCAGCTGGTTTGGCTAATGACTGCTAGGGGGCCAGCAAAATGGTCCCTAGCTTCCTCACCCAGTGATTGGAGGATGATCTGGAACACCTCTTTGGAAGCTGCAATCAGACTTTGGTGCTAGAGTTCATGCAAGAAGAAGCTTCTGCTCAGAGTTGCGAGGTTATCTTATTCATCTCTTTGGCTTAGGATAAGGATCAGAAAAAAGGGATAGAAACAGTTTCTAGTCAGTCTACAATGCAAGGACTCTGGGGAATAGCATTAAACTGATGGATTTATCCTTATACAAGAAGCTAGGATACAGAATAAACAGATCCAGAGCCTTTCAAGACCAGCCGGAAAAAGACACACCTCAGGGTTCCTGACTTAGATATTTTTAAGTTTATCTTAAACCCAGTATAAATAAGTAATTTTGACCCCAGAAAGAAGTTTGACAAAATGCACCTGGGACAAGCAGCAGGCTAGGTAGCCTCAAATCAATTATTTTTAGGTTCAATGCGGTTTGGGTTGGAAGAGAAACCCCAGGACACAAGACTCTTTGTAGAAAGAAACCTTTGGATACCACCTTCATGGTGGAAAGATAAATATCCTGGGATGACCATCTGATAGTTTTCTATTTTGTCTAATTATTCTTGGTAACTAGGTGCCAGGCTCTGTTGTCCCTCTCATCCTGTAGTACTGCAAGTGTTTCTAGCATCCTTTAAGTGTTGGTACCCTGGCATGAATCCCTGTTCCCTTTACCCTAATTATACCTCTGTTTCTCAGATGTCCCAAGTTTATTCACAGCTCTACTGATGAAATTCCTTCAATGATATTATGATCCAACTCAATTTTTAATTTCACAACATTTCTCTTTTCAGTCCTAAAACTGAGAGAAACAGGGACAACAAGTAGGATCCATGTTTCATAGATGTTTTAGCAATAGTCACCCATATAACAAATGGTAAACAAGGAGAAAATAATCCCTTTGATCTGGTTTAGATTATAAAAGAAGTAAAGCATGAGAAAAAAAAGAGAATTTCTTTTCAAAATATATCTAATGGCAGCAAGATTTGTTTAAAAAACCATCTCAGGAGATGGTTGACCACCAAGATGGTAGAAGCAGGAAGAAACAGAATAGCCCAATTTATCTGATAATTGCACAATTATCTCAGTCAAATGCCAGAACAAATAGTGCCCAGAAATCTAAGAAGAAACTATAGTTTATCCTTCCCAAGATCACAAATTTGACCCACAGGCAAGTGATAAAGGTAGGAAATATAGAAAAAGGGATGGCTGGGATCATGGAATTAGACACCCTGAGCAAGACAGAGGGAACAGGGATCTCAGACTCAACCCAGAGTAAAAGAAACCATAGCCCTATCACTAACAATCTAACAGGTAGACTGATTGCAATGACTGAGGAAACAAAGGTCCAAGCTTCCAAGATATTAAGCAACGAGAGGGAAAAGTATAAGAGAATAGGGTGGAGAGTAATGCAATATTAATGATTCTAAATGCAAAAGTGAATGTCTAAATCCATCAAGTGGAACAGGATAGAAGAATGGACTGGACAACAGATTGGGCAACCCCAAAATATACTATTTAAAAAAAACACCACTTGAAACATAAAAATACAGAATCAAAAGTTTGGAGCAAAATTAATTATACCTTAGATGATTTTTTAAAAGCAGAAGTAATAGTCACATTATCAGACAAGACAAAAGCAAAAATAGACTTAATTAAAAGAGAGAATTGTGAAAACTATGTTTTTCTGAAAGTTACTATAGAAAATTAATTTTAATATTTGACCTATACATGCTGAAGAGCATATATGACCTAAATATGAAATGTCTTATCATAAACAAATTAGAGAACAGGAAGAAGTGACTTTTCAGATATACTGATATGTTTCAGATATGTTCATGACCAAACAAGTGATAGAAAGGATCACAGAAAACAAAATTGGAAATTTTGAGTACTTAAAATTAAAACGGTTTTATGCAAACAAATCCAATACAGCTAAGATTTGAAGGAAAATTTTTTAAAATTGGAAAGCCTTTGCAGCAAATTTCTCTGTTAAAAGTCTGATTTTCAAAATATATAAGGAACTGAACTAAATTTATAAGAATAAGAGGGGCAGCTGGGTAGCTCAGTGGATTGAGAGTCAGGCCTAGAGACAGGAGGTCCTAGGTTCAAATCCGACCTCAGACACACTTCCCAGCTGTGTGACCCTGGGCAAGTCACTTGACCCCCCATTGCCCACCCTTACCATTCTTCCACCTAGGAGCCAATACACAGAAGTTAAGGGTTTAAAAATGTTAAAAAAAAAAAAAGAAAAGAATAAGAGCCATTCCCCAATTGCCAGGTGGTCAAAGGAGTGGAACAAGAAGTTCTCAAAAGAAGAAATCTAAGCTATCTAGAGCAACATGAAAAAATGTTCCAAATAACTAATAATTAGATAAGTGCACATTAAAGCAATTTGAGGTTCCATTTCATATCAGTCAGATTGGCAAAGTTGATAAACAAAAGGAAAATGGCAAATGTTAGAGAGGCCGCAGGAAAAAGACACAGTGGTGCATTATTTGTGGAGGGTGAATTGGTCCAACCATTCTAGAAGGTAATTTGGAACTTTTCCCAAAAAGATTTTAAGTTGTACATACTGTTTAATTCAATGATAGCACTAGTAGGCCTGTACCCCAAAAAGATCAAAGAGGAAATGATTCTATACACTATGAGAATTTATTTTTCATATACTGTATTATTTTTATATGAGGTTCCTAACATTAGAGAGACTTGGGCAGATTAATCAATAACCAACTTGCCCAAGTTCATACCAGTTGTTAGTCAAAGATGGAATCTGAAACCAGGTCTTTTGATTCCACTACAGTGGAAAGCCTCAGCAAACATTTATTCACCATCTTTTAGGCATGGGTAAGATATGAGGATAAGGAGCAAGTATACAGAGAGAAGAGAATATGTGGAACTTACCTTGGAGTATACCTATTTTTTTAAGACATTTAATTTTGCCAGTTATTTGTAATAAAAATTTTCAAAATATGTTTTCTGAAATTATAAGATCCAAATTGTCTCCTTCCCTTTCTTCCTGCCCTCCTCTCAGAGATGATAGGCAATTTGATCTAGGTTATACATGTATTATCATGCAAAACATACTTCCATACCAGTCATTGTTATAAGAAGATACTCATATAAAACTAAAAATCAAAATAAAACCACAAATAACTGAAATGAGAAATGGTATGCTTTGATCCACACCCTACTCCCACAGTTCTTTCTCTGGAGAGTATAGCATTCTTTGTCGTAAATCCTTCAGAATTGTCCTGGATCATTATATTGCTGAGAGTGGCTGAGTCATTCACAGTTGATCATCTTGCAATATTGCTATTACTGTGTACAATGTTCACCCAGTTCTGCTTATTTCACTCTGCATCCGTTCATGTAGATCTTTGTAGCTTTTTCTGAAATCATCCTGCTCATCATTTCTTATAGCACAATAGTATTCCATCACCAATACAGAGTTCCTCATATTTAGAGACTAAGTGAAAGAAGCAAAAACAAATAAAACCTGAATAAATAGCTAGACAGGTAAAATATTACCAAATCACACAATCTTGATGAGGAAAAAATTTCCAAAAGTAGCAATGGATAGCTTAAGCTATAGAGAGATTAAGAAGAATGAAGGCTGAGGAGAGATTATTGTATTTAGCCAAATGAAGTAATTAATCACTTTTGATAGAATGCTTTCTACCAAACAACATTTGACAAATATGTTTTTTACCAAACAACGTTTGACAAATACATATTTAAATAACATTAGGTAGTAAATATTAATAAATAAATGTTGGTTGAATAAATTGATGGTCTCAAAGGAGTGGTAGAGGAAGTCATATTGTAGGAGTTCAAGAAGGGAATAGATGAGAAGTGTAAGCAGTGAATGCAGACCACAAATTAGAGGAATTTAGCAGAAAAAAAAAAATATATATATATATAGCCATTAATACCTAAACCAATCAGTGGCTTCAACAAAGGAATTTTTTGTTTTTAAAAATATTCCCGTTTGGTTGGCAGAAAGTAACTATTTGCTATTTAACTAGCCATCCCAGTTCTTAACTTTATGACTTATAATTAAAATCAAAGATAAAACTCTAGTCCTTAAGATAATGTATTGCCTACCTTTAAAAAATGTATAACTTTTCACACAAATATATAGTGTTACCCTAGTAAATATTTAACTACCAGCTCTCTTAAAGAAAAAAATATATGGGTACACAACTGGATTTTTGAAGTTTAATCTGAATTATTAACATTTTTCCACCACTTAAATCTAGAAAATTAATAAGACAACAAATCAAGTTTGTGAAAACCAATCAATTGTCAAATTTTCTATGAGAATGTTTGGAATCTTGGAGCTTTTGCCTGTTTCCAAGATTCCAAATATTCTCATAGAAAATTTGACAATTGATTGGTTCTTACAAGCCTGAAAAAGCTGGCTCCATTCTACAAGTACACGTATATGAGACTTAAATTGAAAACTCTAAAATTATCCGGAATAATCCTTTTATTTTACATATCAGAAAATTTAAAAATATATAGAACTTTAATATTTAAATAGCACTTTACATATCTTATTTCACTGGAGCCTCACAATGCTCTCCGAATAGAGAGCTAACCCTATTTTAAAGATGAGGAAACAGAGACTTAGAAGTTAAGTGTTGAGCCTATCGTAACAGAGCCAATAAGGGCCAGAGATGGGATATGAACTTCTGTTTTTCTGACTCCAAGTTCAGCCTTCTATTGTCCCTCTACCTCATTGACTACCCCCACTCTGATAATGTTGAAGATGTCCAAAAGGACTGATATTTTATTTTTCTAGATAAATAATTTTTTAAATAGGTAAATAATTATAATCACCAGAAAGTGATTTTTTTCAAGTCTTAATTTTTGGATAGACTGCCCAATCAGCATATGATGATGACTGATTGCCTAAAAATATGTCCCATCCATAACTGTGCCATTTAGTGGTAAACTAAAAGAGCAACTAGGTAATACAGTGAATAGAGTTCTCAAGATTGAAGTCAGTAAAACTCACCTTACATACAGCCTCAGAACACTTACTAGCTGTGGGATCCTGCCTCAATTTCCTCATCTGTAAAATGAGCTAAAGAAGGAAATGGCAAACTAATTTGCCAAGAAAACCCCTAACAGGGGCGTGAAGAGTCAGATACAACTGGAAATGACTGCACTACAACACAGTGGGGGAAACTAGGTTCAAATCCCACCTCTGACCCTTGTTATCCATGTAACTTTGGGCAAGTTACTTAACCCACCTAGATCTTCATTTCTTCATCTTTAAAATGAGGCTAAACTAAATGGTCTCCTCTAGCTTTAGATCTATGATCCTATGAACTCTCTTAAGAATTCTATTTGAAAAACATTTTACTGACTTATAACTAAGGCATTGCAGGGGAATCAAACATGAATAAGAAATGTTATCTTTGTATCATCTAGTAGGGGAGATGAAACCATATATAAATAAATGCAATATAAAGTAAAATGGGACAAGTATTATAGGAAGTCTTCCTTGGCTATTGAAGTCTCTATTACTTTCTCTCTTCTCTCACCTCCTTTAGGACTCTTTTATCTTATATCAGGTAACTTGGCACTTAACTACATATTAATCTATTGTCTTTTAAAGCTTTCTAATATATATGTTGATCATGGTTCCCATTCCTTTGTGATATGATATGATATGATACTATGCTATACTAATACTATATCCTTATACTCTAAACCCCTTAAAGGCAAGAACTAGTTTATACTGCTTTTGTGTATATCTATACAATCTAGCACAGTGCTGGTTACATAACAGATGCTCAGCAAATACTTAATTGATTAACCAAACTTATTATGATGACAAAAGGTTTCACCACAATCCTAGGCTTAGCTGTTATAAATCCAGGGTTATTTATCAACAAGTTTTTATAAATATGTATTAGTTGAATAAATTTGAAGTTTTAGAATACTGAGGGACTCAGTATAAGATGTTTTTAATATCTTTTGCAAATGATCTAAAATTATTGTAAATTAAAATATCTTTTATTAATGGGAATTATCACTTAATAAGCAAAGGATAACCAATGAGCAGATCTCCATATTTCACTGGAATCTACATAATGTTAAGAGAACACAAGATAAACCTTCGGCATACTTCGTGGGTGTCTTTTGGAGAATTTGTGGGAAGATATGGATGGAATTTGTAAAGGAAAAACAGACATAGATGAGTTACAATCTTCATTATTAAAGTTTATACCAGTGGCAGCTAGGTCAGTGGATTGACAGCCAGAGAGGTCCTTGGTTCAAATCTGGCTACAGACACTTCCTAGTTATGTGACCCTAGCCAAGTCACTTAACCCCCATTGCCTAGCCCTTATTACTCTTCTGCCTTGGAACCAATGCACAGTATTTTTTTAAGTTGTTGAGAGATTGTTGAATAAATCATCAATGTTGATGAATTCATAGTACTATTAGAAAACTGGAGTATGACCCAGTGAGTTACTTTGGTCCTTTCCAAAAAGGATTATTTTTTTTAATCAATAAATCAATCAACAACTATTAAGCACCTATTATGTGCTAATCACAACACTAGGTCCTGAGGATACAAAGTACCTATCCTGAAGGAATATATATTCTAGCATGGGAGATAACACATGTGTGTATACATTTAGAAAAAACATATACAAAGCAAATGGTACTAATAACTAAGAAAACAAAGAGTTATACAAAAAGTAGCACTTGACCTGAGTCTTGAAGAAAATCAAAGATTCCAAGAAGTGAAGGTGGTGAGAGTGTATTCCGGGCATGAAGAATAAGCAATGCAAAGGCATGTGGAGACAAGATATTGAATATAATGTGTTAGGAACATCAAGAAAATTTATTTGGCTGGACAGTAGAATGAAGGAAAATGGGAAATGTGCAAGAAGGTCAGAAACATAACATGAGAACAGTGAAGAGCTTTATATGCCAAACAGAGGAGTTTTAGCTGATACTAAGGTTATTGGGAGCCATTGGCATTTATTGAGTAGAAGGGGTGTCATGGTTATACCTGAGAATTAGGAAAATCACTGTGACAG
This sequence comes from Gracilinanus agilis, assembly GCF_016433145.1. Classification (NCBI taxonomy): domain Eukaryota; kingdom Metazoa; phylum Chordata; class Mammalia; order Didelphimorphia; family Didelphidae; genus Gracilinanus; species Gracilinanus agilis. The sequence continues at coordinate 50,467,959 of NC_058134.1, read as the reverse complement.
CTGTGTGGAAGACAGATTGGAGCAGAGATAGAATCACATAGGTGAAACAAAAAACATTCTACTATTTTCATTGCTTAAGTAAGAAAGAAAACTTTATGGAACATTTTGTTAGTGTTAATTAGTCATTTTTCAGTCATGTCTGGGGTTTTCTTGGCAAAAATACTGGAGTGGTTTAACATTTTCTTCTCCAGTTCATTTTACAGATGTGAAAACTGAGGGAAAGTTAAATGACTTGCACAAGGTCACACAGTTCATAAGTATTTACGACCAAATCTGAACCCACATTTTCCTGACTCTAAGCCTGGCACTCTATTCTCTTCTCCACCTAGCTGCCCTGAACATGGTTGCATGGAACTTAAGACTTTACAATTTTGTAAAAATAGAAATGAATATGTTCAATCATGCTTCTGTTGTTAATGAATATTTAGCATTATTATACAGACCACTTCTAGACAATGTTGTAATGTAAATGTAAACATACTAGATATATATTTCTATTTCATTTTCCATTTAAGCAATGGAAAAAGGAAAATATTCTACTTTAGGCTGCAAATAGTCAGACTAATACCAGCAGTTTTTCAGTCAGACTAGTCCTATCACACACTCAGTTTTCACCACATAGAATTATGTTTCTAGCTACACTGCAACGAATAATAATACTGCAATGTACATAATAGAACTTTGAAGGTTTATGTGTGAATTTTGGAAACTAAATTGTAATATTTTTTCTTTGCTGTTCACTTGCATTAAAAACTTTGGTATTTAAATCACTTTTAATCTTTCATTTCCCAAAGAACTACATAGTTAATTCTCACTGATGACTAAACATATCTAAAGCTTGAAGTTTCAAACTTTTTATGTTATGAGGACCCAGAAGAATGCATGAACAAAACAAGAAAGAGTTAACTTTCTCTTCCTAAATCTCAGGAACTATAAAACATTTAACTTGCATATTTCTTCATCAACAATCTTCAGTCAAAAGCAGTTTAACTGTACTACCTTGAAGGGACAAAATTCAAAATGGTTAGATTATTTTATAATTTTTCCCTTGTTATTTAATATTTTATTCCATTTTAATTAAGTGTTCTTTGCATTGAATCAATATGTTATTTGAACATGTTAAGCATAAACTACATTGGCAAGGAGCTCCTAGGTATAGAAATTAAAAGGTACTGACCCAGTCAATATCTCCAACCTGAGAAGGAACAAAGTGCCCTACTCATGCAGGGACATGAGGCCAAGCTATACAAGCAGTTTTAATTTTTTTATTTTTTTCTGAACTGTTCTACCATGCCACAGAAAGCTTCTTTTTCCTTGTTTATACCTGGCTTATTCTATTGTTGTATTTTGTCAAAGGCTTTTTCAACAACTATTGAGATAATCCTGTGATTTTTGTCCATTAGCTTCTTAATATGGTCAATTATGTGAATGGTTTTCCTAATGTTGAACCATCCTTGCATTCCTGGTATAAATCCCACCTGATCATAATGAATAACCCTCATGATTATTTGCTAGAGTTTTTTTGCTAGTATTCTATTTAAGGCCTGTAGTTTTCTTTCTCTGTTTTTGATCTACCTGGCTTTGGGATCATGACACATATTTGTGTCATAAAAGGAATGTAGTAGAACTTCTTCTTTGCTTATTATGTCAAATAATTTGTTTAGTATTTGGGATTAGTTGTTCTTTGAAAGTTTGATAGAATTCACTTGTGAATCCATCTGGTCCTAGGGATTTTTTCTTAGGGAGTTCTTAGATGGTTTGTTCAATTTCTTTTTCTGATATGCAATTATTAAGCATTCTATTTCTTCTGCTGTTAATCTAGGCAATTTATATTTTTATAAATATTCATTCATATCACCTAGATTGCTATATTTATTGCCATATAATTGGGAAAAATATTTTTAATGATTGCCTTAATTTGCTCTTCATTAGGGGTGAGGTCTCCTTTTTTATCTTTGATACTGTTAATTTGGTTTTCTTCTTTCCTTTATTTTTATTAGATTAACCATTATTTTGACAATTTTATTTGTTTCTTCAAAGTACCAGCTTCTGGTCTTCTTTATTAATTCAATAGTTCTTTTACTTTTGAATTTATTAATTTCTCCTTTAATTTTTATGATCTCTAATTTAGTTTTCATCTGGGGATTTTTAACTTGTTCGCTTTCTAGTTCTTTGATTTGCATGCCCAATTCATTGACCTCTGTCCTCCTTAATCTGTTAATATATGCACTCAAGGATATAAATTTCCCCCTAAGAACTGCTTTGGCTGCATCCCACAGATTTTGGTAGAATGTCTCATCGTCATTCTCTTCAATTAAGTTATTAATTGTTTCTATGAACTATTTGTTCTTTTACTGATTTTGGAGGGTCATATTATTCAATTTCCAATTAATTTTTGATTTGCCTTTCTATATGCCATTATTATTATTTTATTACATTATGATATGAAAAGGTTGTATTTATTATTTCTGCTCTTTTGCATTTGTTTGCCATATTTCTATGTCCTAGATCATGATCAATCTTTGAGGATGTACCATGTGCTTCTGAAAAGAAGGTGTATTCCTTTTTGTCCCTATTTATTTTTCTCCACATATCTATTAATTCTAATTTTTCTAGGATTTAATTCATCTCTCTTACCTCTTTCTTATTTATTTTTTGGTTTGATTGATCTAGATCTGATAGAGGAAGGTTTAGGTCTTCCACTAGTATAGTTTTACTATCTTTTTCTTCCTTGAGCTCTGCCAGTTTCTCCTTTAGAAATTTGGATGCTATATCATTTGTTGCATATATGTTAAGTACTGATATTTCCTCATTGTCTATACTGCCTTTTATCAGAATGTAATTACCTTCCCTATCTCTTTTGAACAGATCTATTTTTACTTTGGCTTTATCGGTTATCAAGATTGCAACTCCTTGGGGGGCAGCTGGGTAGCTCAGTGGATTGAGAGCCAGGCCTAGAGACGGGAGGTCCTAGGTTCAAATCTGGCCTCAGACACTTCCCAGCTGTGTGACCCTGGGCAAGTCACTTGACCCCCATTGCCTACCCTTACCACTCTTCCACCTATAAGTCAATACACAGAAGTTAAGGGTTTAAAATTTAAAAAAAAAAAAAAGATTGCAACTCCTGCCTTCTTTTTATCAGTTGAAACTTGATTTTCTTCCATCCTTTCACCTTCACCCTGTGTGTGTCTGCCTGTCTCATGTGTGTTTCTTCTAGACAACATATGGTAGGCTTTTGATTTCTAATCCAATCTGTTATTTGCTTCTGTTTTATGGGAGAGTTCATCCCATTCACATTCAGAGTTATGGTTGTCATCTGTGTATTCCCCAAAATGTCAAAGTCCTCTCCTAATTCTGCCTTTTCTTCTTTTGCTATTTCCTTTTAAACCAGTGGTTTGCTTTTAATCAGTCCCCCTAATTCCCACCTTTATTTTACTTCCCTTTCTGCCCCCTCCCTTTTTGTTATTTTTTAGGGTCTTTTTATTTTTTTAGGGTCAATTAGATTCCCTCCCCCTCTCTTTCCCTCCCTTTATATACTCCCTGCCCCATTCCTCTCCCTTGGTTTTTCCCTTCTGATTTTCCCTGTAGTGTAAGATAGAGTTTGTTACCCCAATGGATCTAGCTGCTCTTCCCCCTCAGAACTGATTCCTCTGAGAGTAAGTTTTAAGTATTACCTATTAACACTTTCTTCCTCTCCTTCTAATAATAGTATTCTTCCCCTCCCCTTCCCATACACCTCTTTGTGTGGTATAGATTATCCTATTTTTCTTATTCCTTTAAGTTCCTCTTGGTGCCATCTTCTATTCCCCCGCCCCTTTTCTTTCTTTTTTTGTGTATCATCTTAGACCACTTAGTACCCCAGACTTTCCCTATGTATAGTTCTTCTAATTACTATGATAGTGAATACATTTTTGAGAGTTACAAATAACATTTTTCCATATAGGGATATAAGTAATTTGATCTTATTGAAGCCCTTAAAGAAAAACCTTTAAATTTTTTTTCTTTCCCCTCTCTTTCTTATTTACCTTTTCATGTTTCCCTTGCTTTTTGTGGTTGGATATCAAACTTTCCATTTAGTCCTGGTCTTTTTCTTTGCAAATACTTGGAAATCTTCTATTTTGTTGAATGCCCATACTTTTCCCTGGAAGTATATAGTCAGTTTTGATGGGTAGGTGATCTTTGGTTGTAGACCCAATTCTCTTGCCTTTCCAAATATCATATTCCAAGCCTTATGGTCTTATAGTGTGGAGGCTGTCAGATCCTGTGTAATCCTGATTGGTGTTCCATGGTATATGAATTGTTTCTTTCTGCCTTCTTGTTGTATTTTCTCCTTAACTTGGAAGCTTTTGAATTTGGCTATTAAATTCCTGGGGGTTGTCTTTTGAGGAATTAGTGTAGAGGATGTTCTATGGGCTCTTTCAATATCTATTTAGCCCTCTTGTTCAAAGACATCAGGGAAGTTTTCTTGGATAACTTCTTGTAGTGTGATATCTAGATTTCTATTTGTCTCTGATTTTTCCAGAAAACCAATAATTCTCAAGTTGTCTCTTGTAGACCTATTTTCATGATCTGTCATCTTCTCATTGAGATATTTCATGTTTTCTTCTATTTTGTCAGTTTTTGACTTTTATTAATTCTTGTTGTCTTATGAGATCATTGGCTTCTACTTGCCCAATTCTAGCCTTTAAAGACTGGTTGTCAGCTATAATCTTGATTTTCCTTTTCAGTCTGGTCTAAATGGCTCTTCATGGCTTCCAACTGGTCATTTCTGGTCTTCAATTTGTTTATCATTTCATTTGATTTCTGAACCTCAATTTCCAATTGCAAAATTCTGCCTTTTAAACTGTTATTTTCTTTTTTAACTATTTCCCACTTTTCTTGCCAAATCTCTTCCACCCTTCTCATGATCTCAGATTGGAACTCTTCAAAAGATTGTGACCAATTTCATTTGGGGGGGAGGGTTTGGATGTGTTTACTTGTTTGTCCTCCTCTGCTGTCTGTTCTGTGGTCTGAATTTTTCTATGTAAAAATTATCTAGAGTTAGTGCTTTTTTCTTGTTTCTTTTGTTGATTGGTTTTTCTTGAGCATTGCTAGCCATTACTCTGCTGTTTCTTGCTTCCTTCAGAAGTCTGGGTGAAGAGGGTAGGCTCTCCGTGTATGGAGCTATGGAGCGGTTTTTGCCTGAGGCTACTTTTTGAGTCTGAGAGCAGTTTCTGCTGTAGGCCACCCCAACCCCACTTCCCTCTCCAAGCCCAAGGTGGGCACTCTTCAGCCTCCTGGGGTTTGATGTCTAGCTGCTCTCAGGGGTGCTCTTGATCCACTGCCAAGAACTTAGAGGTTGTTCCCCACTGCTTTAATTCTAAGGTGCTAGCTATGAATCCTGCTCCATAGGTGGGGTGGGGGAGGGTTTGATCAGCTCTTGTTTTGGTGAGAGCTAATTTATCCCCTTACAGTGTGGAAATTCCCAAATCCCATGTAACTTTAATGCTGCGCCCTATTGTGAAGTACCTGTGCTCATCTGAACTTGGCCTTTTTGTTCTTTTGAGGTATTGTACAGGTCAGTGATGGGAAGGGTAAAAGTTTTGCAACTACTCTGCAGTCATCTTAACCCAGAAGCTGAATATAGTCCATTTTGCTGGGTAGTTGATTCTTGGTTGTAGACTCAGTTCCCTTGTTTTCTGGAATATCATATTCTATGCCTTCTGGTCCTTCAGTGTAGATGCAGCCAGGTCCTGTATTATCCTAAGTGTAGTTCCATGATATCTGAATGGTTTCTTTTTAGCAGGTTGTAGTATCTTTTCCTTGGTCTGGTAGTTCTGGAATTTGGCTATAATATTCTTGGACGTTGTCAATTAGGGATTAAATGCAGGAGATTATCTGTGGATTCTTTCAATCTCCACTTTTCCCTCTTATTCAAGAATGTCAGGGCAGTTTTCTTGGATAATTTCCTATAGAATGATGTCCAGGCTTTTTCTTTTGTCATTGATTTTCTAGTAGTCCAATAATTTTTTAATAGTCTCTCCTGGATCTATTTTCCATGTTTGTGATTTTATCAGTGAGGTGTTTCCTATTTTCCTCAATTTTTTCATTCTTTTGATTTTGTTTTATAGACTCTTGCTGCCTAGTGAATTCATTTGCTTCTAGTTGTTGGATTCTAATTTGTTTTTTATTCTAATTTTAAAGACTGAATTTCATCCCTGGCTTTTTGGTCATCCTTCTCCTTCTGGTCTGTTTTTCTTCATAGGTCATCTTTCACATTCTTTGCCTCATTTTCAAGCTGGCCAATTCTGGCTTTCAAGACACTATTTTCTTATTTTAGTTCATGTTCCTCTGTTTCCAGATGACTTATTTTGCTTTTTAAGTTCATTTACCAATTGTCTCCAGCCTCTCTTAATTATTTTTTGAATTGTGCTTTGAGTTCTTCCAAAGTCTGAGTCCAATTTGCTGGCATTTCTGCATTTTTGCTTGGTATTCCTTGATCCTCCTCTGTTCCATCTGCTCATTACCTGGATAGAAGCTGTCAATTGTAATTTCTTTTTTCTTTTTCTGTTGTTTGCTCATATTTTTCCCTTCTTTGCCCCCTGGCATTGACTGTAATCTTGCTCCTCTGATTATTTGCTGGATCTATGGGTTTGGGCTATTCTATCTTGAAGGGGCTCTTCTCTGCTCTGCTGACTGACTAGATTAGGCTGATAGAGTATTAATGAACCCTGAGGTCAGATATTCCCCAGCTGGCAGCAGAAGCTAAAGGTGTAGGTGAAGGTGTGGAGGCTGAAAGGAGCTGTGCTTCTCATCCTGTTATCAAGGTATTCTTTTGCAGTTGCAGCCTTTGCCCTGGGATCCAAGTCAACAGGATTCTTACCTCCACTCTTAGCACAGTTGGTAGGGGAAGAGTGTTGGAGATTGAATTTCCCTGCCCTTTGAAGGCTTCTTATCTGCCCTATTGATAGACTAGATTAAGCCGGGGCACAGCTGATCTGCAGAGCTAAATGTGCCCTGAGGCCAAAACCTCAAGAAACTGAGGCCCAAGATGGAGAGTAGTGACTGGGACTAGGCTGACCTCCCCCTCCATGCCTCTCCTCCAGCTGCCTCCCTGCCAGCTGTGGTTAGAGCCCTGAGCCTGGCACAGTTGTGGCAGTAAGACATTCCCTCCTGGCTGGAGCCTCAGTCTGGAGATTCCAATGACCATCAGAGACTTAGCAGAGTAGGTGGGGAAAGGGACCTGGGACCTTCTTTCTTTTCCTTAAACTTGAGAATTCAGCCTTCTCTGCATAACTTTTAAGTTAAATAGAGAAAGAGGGTTCCCAGACTCTGTCCTGCTGTTAGATTTGGTTTTCTGTCCCCTTGAAACACTTTGTTTTCGATTGATGTGGAATGGTTTTCACAGAGGTCTAGACTTTTGCTGCTTCTAAGCAGCCATATTGAATCTGCCCCCTACAGAATGCTCTTATTTTCTAATTTAATAGGAAATTGCTAACTTACTCCAAGTTTAAGATAAGTATGACATTAAAGCTATTTCATCTCATATGCTTAAATTCCAAGAATTTCTCTTCTGAAAGAAAAGCTTCAAAAGAGAGGAAAAGAAGTTAATAAAGGGAGGGAAGAAAGGAAAGTAGTTATTTCACTCTTGCAAATTAAATGTTTCTGTATGTTCTCAAGTCTCTGATTTTGAAAATTGTACTGATTAAACTGCCAGCTTTTGAAAATATTTTTTACTATATTTAGTGCAATGGGAAGTATTAGTGTGATTTTCCCTTGTTCACTGAATACTTCCAAATGAGATGAGGAGGTATCTTCTCTTTGATCACAAAACAACTTTGGATTTAAATGAAAGCAAATGAAAGAATAAAGTTCCATTTTTATGGTATAATCTTTTAAGAGGCATCAGAAGAAACTGTCTCCACATTCAATCATATTGGATATTTCCATGTCCCTAAAAGTTCATGAGATGAACTGAAAGGTAAAATACATGAAGAGCATTTAGAAAGTAATGCAAATAAAATTAAGGGGTGCATAGGTACTAATTAATAATCTATGAAATCAGGAAATGGGACGGGCAAGCCCAATTCTTTGTGTACTTGTCAGGAAAGATCAAGATGGCAGCAGAACTGAGGCTTCAATCACACTTTAATAAGCCTTGGAGGGTGTAGGGACAAATGGCACAGAAAGTGAAAGGGGTTACAGACGCAGACAGCTTAGAGATAGAGTGAAATGGTGTAGGAAGGTGGGCATCGTGAGGTAGAGAATGAGGAAGGGACAGAGAGTAATTCATGTAACCATGGATGTGAGTTGGGAGCACTAGGTAACATGGACCCAAATGGAGATGGAAGAGTGATATAGGGAATGACAGGGGAATACAGGAGTTTGAGGTTTCATTTTTCATAGGGTTGGTTTTTTTTTAGAAATAAAATAACTCTTGCCTATGCCATCTTGGCTTTAGTTCATTAAAATATCCAAATAATTTCAAAGTTGTTGGTAAAACTTTGAAGTTAACACATTCATATTGTCTCAGACTCCTCCATATCATTTAGTGTTCTGCTGGTCTTAATGCAGATATCTGGAAATTATCTGAGATTTACATATCATAGTACAAAAATAACCTGACAGCAAAGCCTAAATGTTGTGGTGGTTGTTCAGCTGTTTCAATAATGTCTAATTCTTTGTGACCCTATTTTAGGTTTTCTTGACAGAAATCCTGGAGTTATTTATCATTTCCTTCTCCAACTCATTTGATATATGAGGCAACTGAGGCAAATGGGGTTAAGTGACTTGTCCAAGGTCAAACAGATAGTAAGTGTCTGAAGCCAGATTTCAACTCAGGGAGATAAGTTTAGGCAGCCCCTAAAGCCTAAGTAACTTTCCTTGATTCAGCAAAAATTACCAGTATGTGATATTTTTTTAGTTAATATATGATACAATTTGTAAATTATGCTCCTTTGTTCTCTGGGACAGTCTGTACATGACCTCTTTAGCCCATCTGCTGAAGCAGTTTTACTGTGCACAGGCTACATACAGCCTCTTAAAGGTAAGAATTTGGTGAAAGGTAGACACCAAAGGTGGATGATCATGCCTGAAAAGAGCTTGGAAAGCCCTCACACCAGAAGTGTTAATCCTCCCTTAATATACCCTACACCCCAGGTTGAGAGCAATCTAGGGCCCTCAAACCCCATTGGTGAGTTAGGAGAATGTCTACCTCAAGCATTTGAAGACTTCTCCTGGTGGAACAGGCAGATGAGAGCAATTTGTTCTAATGGCCATGAAGCAAGTTTCATGGCAGTTAAAGCAGGGTCTGAGGAATACTTAGAGCTTAGTCAGAAATCAAAGATTCCAAGGTCAATTCACTTCATCCCAAGCTTTCACCAGCCATCCTGACTTTTGTCTTACCACTGGACTTCAATGACTCTGAAAGAGAGAGGCTGACGACTTGGTCCAACTCTGCTTCACTTAAATCCAATTCACTAACAAGTCAAGACATCAACCCTATGGTGTCATTGGTCCTTTTCAAATGAAGGACAAACAACAACATGATTTTTGGTTCCACTTTGTAATCTTATTTCCTGTTATTGCCACTTTTTCCTGGCTATTTATAAACAATTTTAACACATGAATTTCTATTTGACATTTCAATACTTCATTTAAAAAGTATAACTTTGAAGAACACACACACACACACACACACACACACACACACACACACACACCCATCACCTGTTCCAAAGACCTTTCTTGAAGATTTATTATAAAATTGTACTGTCAATTGTTACTATAGATTTAAGAGCCAAAAGGAATGTTTAAGATTTTATAGTTAGAGCTGATAGTTTTTGAGAAACTGAAAAGAAAGCATTCATAAAGATGGTTTGAGAAAAATTGTGAAGATAGAAAATGAAGAATAGTTTCTTGGAAAAGTTATCTTTTATATGGAGAAACATTATAAATTCATACTGCTTTTTATTATTTTAAATATAAATATGTTTAGATATGCTTTATAAATACATTGTTTTATATAAATATGCTGTTTTATATGTAGAATATCATAAATGTGGGACTCAACCTGGAGGTCCATGGGCTCATAAGAGATCCATAAACAGATTAGGGGGCCAATGAACTTGGATATAAAAATAATAACATCTTTTTTTAAATTAAATTTTAAATGGAATTTAACATTTACTTCAATTATAATTTTTAATATTATTCTAAGAATGGGTCCATAGGGTTCACCAGACCAACAAATGGGTCCACAACATTAAAAAATTAATAAGCCCTGCATTGTTACAAAGAAGATTTTATGACAAATGAGCTTGAAGATTTGTAAGAATTTTAGCTTGAAAATGTAGAAGACCAAGTAAGTGTGCAGAGGAACTTCATTTCTGAATTGAACTTTTTTAACCTTAATCTTGAGGAGAAGATAAAACAGATTTCTTGAGAATTTCTTAAGAATTGGGTAAGTACCATGAATTAACTAAATGGTGGCACTATGTATCCAAAAGTAAGGAAGGTCCATCTTCGTTTAAAGCAATTGGAGTGTGGATTGTGATCATTCTCACAGCTAAAACATTATAAACAAGTATTTCTGTTATTGTTTATTAAATTGTTAACAATTACATAGTAACTTTAATATTTACTTAATTCAAGGTCATTACCCTCTTTCATAACCAAGGGCCATATTTTCCAAAATATTTTTGTCATCTTCCTCTGTCATCGCACTTTGACATCATTATATACTGAAAAATATTTTTCCCATCATCTCCTGTGAACTCACATTGAATATCATAGTATCTTGATATACTCTAATTCAATTCAAGGTGCCTAGAATATCAATACACTGAATATCAAGGCATCTGCCAACATGGTTTAGAAGATCTTTGCAAGTTCTTCATAGAATTCTTCTTCCCCTTTCATCCCAAGCAATAGATGAGGGATACATAAAGTGTAAATATCTTCATGATGGTCTTCTTGCTCATGCTCATCTCATATCTGATGAAAATATATTTCTTGTTACCTTTGGGAACCCAATAAAAACTCTGCTGACTCCTTTATTTCCTACTGCAAGAGGAACCTATGAATCATCCATCCATAAGACTGCAACTTTCTTAAGTCTTCTGAAAAGGCAGGAAGGGAAAAAAGGAATTCCAGAAACTACCACAAAGTTTTAAAAGACAGGGAGAGGTAATTAGAGAAATGCAAATCAAACAACTCTGAGGTACCACCTCACACCTAACAGATTGGCCAATATGAAAGTAAACAAAAATAACAAATGTCAGAGGCAATGTGGCAAAATTAGGACACTAATACGCTGCTGGTGGTGTTATGAATTGATCCAACCATTCTGGAGGGCAATTTGGAACTATGCTCCAAGGGCTTTAAAAGAATGCCTGCCCTTTGATCCAGCCATACCACTACTAATGTTGTACCCCAAAGAGATAATAATGAAAAGTGTTGTACAAAAATATTCATAGCTGCGCTTTTTGTGGTGACAAAAAATTGGAAAGTGAAGGGCTGTCCCTTGATTGGGGAATGACTGAACAAATTGTGGTATATGATGGTGATGGAATACTACTATGTAATAAGGAATGATAAACTGTTTGGTTTCCATATGAGCTGGAAAGACCTCTATGAATTGATGCAGAGTGAAATGAGCAGAACCAGGTGAGTATTGTACACAGAGACTAAAACATTGTGGGACCATCAAATGTAATCAGTTTCGCTACTAATAGCAATACAATGATCCAGGACGATCCCGAAGGACTTATGAAGAAGAATGCTGTTCACATTTGTGAAGAATCAAACTTTCTTTGTCTATCAATCAGCAATTTTTATATAGACAAAGAAAGTTTGATTCACTCTTCACACATTAAGAGAAAACTGTGGGAGTAGAAACACAGAAGGAAAACATTTGATTTTTCACTTATTTATATGAGTATTGGGTGTGGGTTTTTGGCTTTTAAAAGATTATTACAAAAATGAATAATATGGAAATAGGTATGGAGTGATAATACATGTATAACCCAGTGGAATTGCTTGTCAGTTCTGGGAGGGGGAGGGAAGAGGAAAGGGAGAGAACATGAGTTATATAACCATGGAAAAATACTTAAATAAATTTTTTAAAAGAGGGGGAGAGGTATTGATAAAATTTATTTTTAAAAGAAAATTAATTTAAGTTTAAAGATGATCTAAAAGCTTTTGGCACCTTCTGCCCCTTTTAGCCACTCTGACTGCTTCATAGCAGAAGCAAGTGGAGATCCCAGAAGGACTCGTGGCCATATTTCACTTTTATCTGATTCTTGGGTCACCAGGTCCAAAGAATTCATTGCCTACCAGGTGACCAGCTGGCAGTAATCTTCTCTGCTCAAAACATATACAGTCTAGCATTAAAACCATACTCAGAGCTATTTCATCTTAGTAGAAGCATCAGAGCCTATGAAAATCCAGAGTTACCTCTACCCTTTATTGAGGCATTAGAATAAGATTTTTGTGGCAGACTCTATACATGCCACAGAATAAATGCAGCCCAGTTATCATTCTACTGTGGGAAGTTCATTCATTCATTCATAGAACAAGCATTCATTACGTACCTATAATGTGCCAGGCATTTTACAAATATTATTTCATTTGATCCACACAATAACCCTATTAGGTAGGTATAATTATTATCCCCATTTTATAGTAGAGGAAACTAAGGCAACAGGGGCTAAATGACTTGTCCAAGGTCTCTGGGATACAAAAACAAAAATCAGAATAGTACCTGTCCTCTAGAAGCTTATGTCCTCCTGTTCTGTGTGCTTTCACAGAAAAGAACTGGAATAGTAAGGACAACCTTCTGGGGAGATATATTTCAGAAAAAAATACACAAAGAAAAACTTTCTAATAATTACAACTATACAGTTGGACTTCTCTGGATAAAAGAATGTCCCTATTAGCAGTCATGTTCAAACAGACTAAATGGTCACTTGTATCAAGAATCATCCATCATAAACTGGATGACTTCTGAGATCTCTTGTAACTCAAGGTTTTTCTAATACCAATGGATGGCACGTTGGTAGGTGATTGGTCCAACACCAAGTTGGTGCTTAATTGTTGTTGTTCATCCTTCATTTTCAAAGAGGACCAGTAATATCACAAAAAATTGTTGGCTTGGGGATGAATTAGATTTAAGTGAGGCAGAGTTGTGCAAAGTCATCAACCTCCCTCTCTTCCAGAGTCATCCAAGTCTACTGGCAAGACAAAAGTCAAGATGGCGGGTGATAGCCTGCGATGCAATGGGTGACCTTGGCATCTTTGATGTCTGACCAAGCTCTAAGTACTCCACAGTGCCTGCTTCAGTCATTTCTTGGCTGTTGCATCCAATTCTTCTTATCTGCCCATTCTACTGGAGGAAGTCAGATTTGGGGCCTGTTAGAGATACAACCTGATTTTACTGGGGTATGGCCACTATGCATGCTATAGTATATTGGAGCCACAGGGGAGAGTTAGGTGGATGAGTAGCCTTGAAAAGGGTTCAATAAGTCCTCCCTCCAGAGGTACTGATCCTCCCTGAAGACCCCATTCATCTTTGATGCTAGATGGCCGACTGATAAAAATCACAGAATCATAATAGCCTATTGCTGTTTTTGTAAAAAACAGTAGATCCAAATGTTGGCAACACAACAGGAAAGCTGAAGGACCATGGTACATACTTTCTTGGATTCCATTTCCTAAGAATCCTATGTTTGGTGGGGAGGAGGCTGGGACAAAAGGCATAAGCATAGTCTATCCTCAGATACCTCCAACAAAATAAGAAAGACTGAATTTTGATGATTCAGTGGGTCTGAGATCTAATTCACTAATGATATCATTTGCCACTTATCCACACCTCTTCACCCAGTGAAACTCTTGCCCATGTCATCCTTTAAGTTCATAACCTGGGGTTGGTGAACATGGGATTTTAAAATATATTTTTGTAGCTGTATTTCAATATAATTGGTTTCCTTTGGAATTCTATGCATTTTACTTTATTTAAAAATATTATTTTGAGAAAAGGGCCATAGTTTTCCCTAGGTTGACAATGGGGTACATGGCAATAATCAAGACAACAATGTCTAATGTCCTCATCAAAGGAATGATAACTCTAGACGATGCAAAAATCCCTCAAATGGAAAATGGCTGAGATTTTTCTACCAACTTATAAGTATCACCAAATTTTGTTATCTCGGAATTACTAAGGATATTCATCTATCTGTATTTTAATACTTTAATAGCATAGTGGTAACAATAATAATGATCAATAATAATAATAATAACAGTTCAGTTATACAACACTTGACAGTTTACAAAGCTATGAACTGAAAATTCATGGAGTCAGTTAATCATGAGCTAAAATGTCAAGTGAGATTAGTGTGGGATTTTTTTCTGAAAAAAAAGGCAATAATATCAATCTCTCCTTTGAAGACTTTAGAGTTAATATGAATTTACATACTCTGACCAGCTTCTCAAAGCATGATTTAAGCTACCTATCCCATTTCATTGCTCAGAACAACCAGGCACTGTCGCTGGAGTTCCCCAAATTTAAATCATTAAAGTAATATTGGTCTTTGAATTTTTTAAATGATTTGCAGTAAAAATATCAGTTTGAGATTAAGTCAATAAAATTAATCATTCATGACCCTGAAGGCGGAAGGGGTGAGGATAAGAGGGAGGGGGTGGAAGTTGGAAAACACTACAAAATTTAAAGCTGCCAGGAGGGAAGGGACTGGGGGAATTACTGTTAATTCACCATGGCTAAATCCAAATACAAGCTGTTCTTTGTAATTCAACTTGGGGTGTCGTTTTCTTGTCAGTATCTGTAAATGTAACCAAGAAATATGGTCAAGCCAACCAACATTTGTACAGAAGCAGTTTGATATAATGGAAAGAACACAAGGCTGGAGAGGGTCAGTAAACTTGGGTTCAGTGTAAGTTCCAACATTTATTACTTGTGCCACTCTAGTCATTTGACCTTGCAGCCCGTTTCCCGAACTGTAAAATGGGAATAATAATGTTTGCATTCTCTGCCTCACTCTGATGTGAGAAATGTGTTTTATAACCTTTAAAGTCCTATATGAATACGTTATTATATAGGTCTCATTTTAATTTTTTTGGATGGGGAGAAGGGTTTTGACCTGTGAGTTCATTGGTGTAGAATCTCCTTTCCCAAAGCAGAATGGCAACTTAACAGCCATTCTAAGATATAGTTGTAGAAAATTTCCTGAGAAGTTTAATGGTTAAGTGAATTATTCCTCTTTCTATCTGCAATGAGGCTTGGTCTGAACTCTGTAGGAACAAGATGTCTCTCCCAGGATTAGTTAATCATTCTTCTGTTTAACTCAACTCAACTCAACTCCCTCAGCCTCCTCTCCCCCTTTAATTGGAGCAAGGGTGAAGTGCTCAACCCAGAGCTTTCCATTAATGAAGGCTGGACCTGGACTTTGCAACTCACTCAGCTTTCCATCTTTAGCTCCTCTGGGTGGAACAAGAGCCAGGTCCCCCCTCGTGTCCTCCACCATACTTGAGACACCTTTCTAAGCTGCCTTAAACTACAATGCCAATGGATGGTCCATCTTGTCCATCGCGATCTTGATGTAGCACTAACCCACAATCTTCCACATGGAATATATTCTTCTGGGCTTCCAAAAGACACAAATTTATGAAAAGAATATGAGGCACATGGTTGGGGTGGGAAAGAGAAGGGAGGGAGATAATATGGATGGTGAACTGTCAGATAACAATTATTTTAAAATGTGTCTACATGTAATTGGGGGAAAATATTTTAAAGAGAATATGAGGCATAAATGGGGAATGGCAGAATGCTGCTACTGTTGCTGTTGTTCTCTTCCTTGCTGAATTTCTGTAGCACTTCTAGCCCAACTTATTACATTTTCTGTGCTATTATTATTATATTGTATATTATATTTTATATCATATTATTATATCATATTATATATTAATGGATATTGTGCTCTAATTCTCTCCAAAGTGTGTGTCATCTGGACAATTTAAGCACTCGATATTTGTCAAGTGAATGAATCAATCTATCCATAAATGTGTATTAAGTCCCTATGATATTCGAGGGAGGGAAATAGCCCCTATCCTCAAAGAACTTGTATTCTACCAGGGAAATCACACACACACACACACACACACACACACACACACACACACACACACACACACAAATAAATATGAAATAAATAAATGTATATATATATGTATATATACATATATGTCCTTTCCCAGAGTGACATAGTAAGTTCTAGGGCCATATTTGAATTCAGGTCTTCCTAACTCCAGACCCAGCAATCTATCCAGTGTACCATCTAGCTGCCCAGTCTACATATAAAGTAAACACATGGGGGCAGCTGGGTAGCTCAGTGGATTGAGAGCCAGACCTAGAGACAGGAGGTCCTGGGTTCAAATCCGGCCTCAGACACTTCCCAGCTGTGTGACCCTGGGCAAGTCACTTGACCCCCATTGCCCACCCTGACCACTCTTCCACCTAGGAGCCAATACAGAGAATTAAGAGTTTAAAAAAAATTAAAAAATAAAGTAAACACACATACATACCAAGTGGACAAGAGATATTTTTTGGCAGGAAGGCACTCACTACATGAGTAGAGACTAGCTTTGAACTCGAGTCTTCCCAATCAAGACACAGAGACAGGACCCAGAATGTAGAAAGAAGAGCAAGCAGGCCAGTTTGACTAAAGCTCAGGGGGTGGGAAAGGAAATCTCTATGTAATAAACCTGAAGAATGGAGCCAGATTGCGAAGGCCTTTAAATGCCAAAAGGAGAAGTCTGTATGTTTTTCTTTTTTCTATTAGCAGAAAAGAGGCCCTTTTTGAGCAGGGAATGAATGAATACTAAATGCTCAATAAATAAAACTGCGCTGACACCATGATTCTAAAGACAGCACATGCTTTTGCTCTCAGCTTGGTTCGACATCTCTCGCTTACTATATACCATGGCATAAAAGTGGGTCTTTTCAAGATTTAAAAAACCCTCCAAATTGGTGTGAGCTTAAACACTGAGTGTGCCAGCAGCTGAGCCTCGCTCCATTTGGCTGTAAGCTGCCACAGTGACAGCAGGAGCTTTCCCTTCACTACTCTCATAGAATATTATTCCACATTTCAGCAAATATTTATGGAGCAACCACTATGGGCAAAACCCTGGGCGAGGCTGTTGCTTAAGCCAGTCTCTAATGGACAAAGATAAGGCTGACCCTGCCGCTGCTGTTGCTGCTGCTCATTAGTCCCATGCTTGTTCCTTTCGTAAAGTCAAATCCTGAATTTTTTATATAGAAAATGTAAGGCTGACCTATGTACTTAATCCCAGCTGGGCTTTTCAATGTGCAATAAACTTACTGATAAAAACTGGCCAGTCCTAAAGGAACAGCATTCTTTATTCTGAATCTAAATGAGCACATTTATTTGAGATAAAAATGGATTCACTAAGAAAGTATTTATTAAATCAGTCAATAATCCACAAATACTTGGGTAATTATAAGCTCCTAGAAGGTGAGAACTATATTTTACCTTTCTTTGTAACCCCAAGGCTTAGCACAGGGCTTGGCACGTAGTAGGTGCTTGATAAATATTTATTTTTTTTTTAACTCTTAACTTCTGTGTATTGGCTCCTAGGTGGAAGAGTAAGGGTGGGCAATGGGGGTCAAGTGACTTGCCCAGGGTCACACAGCTGGGAAGTGTGTGAGGTCAGATTTGAACCTAGGACCTCCCGTCTCTAGACCTGATTCTCAATCCACTGAGCTACCCAGCTGCCCCTTTGATAAATATTTATTGATTATTGGCTACCTATTTTGTATTGTGCTAGGCACTGTGTTGAGCACTAGGCATATAAAGATAAAAATGAAACAGTCCCTGCCCTCAAGGCGCTTATATTCTTAAGCACCTACTATGTGCACATGGAGAAGGCAGGTTGTATATTATACTCTATTGTTGGGGAGAAAAGACATACACATGGAAAAACCAAATGACAAGGCAAGATAATAATTGTAGGGTGGTAGCCAGAGTGCAAACATGACCTGTGACTCTACAGAGAATGTAAACGACCCCTAGAAAATGTAAACAGCAAAAGAATCTCCAACTATCCCATGGGGAAACTCCCCCGTGGTCCTGGGCCAGCTCTGGCACTCTGCCTTCTTTGTTCTGGTTCTATATAATATCTGACCTGGCCTGGAGTTGGTGCCGGGATCCACCATGTCACTTGGTCCTCCTGGCACCCAGGACGACTGTGAGTAAACTCTCCAATTCCCTTAATTAACCTTAATCAACCTAAACTGATTAATAGCTAAGCTGGCATGGGACCCTTCCTTTGGTATCTCAGGAGAATATGCCACCCTACAACTGGCATAATCAGTGAACAGACCTAAACCCCCTTAAATTTGACAGAGTTGGCAGGATAGTCTGCCCCCCTATAAATCTTGTCTCCTTGTCACAATAAGGGATATCAAAAGGTAGTACATGACTTAGAAAATGAATGATGTAAATATTATTTGGGTTCAAGAAAGGAAAAGATCAAGGATTAATTTACTAGCTGAGAATGGCCTCATGAAAAGCATTTTACAATTTGGAAGCAGCACTGGTGTCAAAGGACCTGGGTTTGGATCCTGGCTGTACTTATCCACTCCTCATGTGACTTTAGACAAGTCACTTTACTCCCCTAGGTTTCTTCATCTATAAAATGAAGATATTAAATTAGATGATTTTTGAGCTCCCTTCCTGTTCTAAATCTGTGATTCTATGAAAAGGGGTGTGTGTGTATGTGTGTGTGTGTGTGTGTGTGTGTGTGTGTGTGTGTGTGTGTGTGT
>NC_058134.1:50372114-50448793 GCF_016433145.1 Gracilinanus agilis | reverse complement strand
GGAGAGGAGAGGAGGGGAGGGGAGAGGAGGGGAGGGGAGGGGAGAGGAGGGGAGGAGAGGAGGGGAGGGGAGGGGAGGGGAGGAGAGGGGGAGAAGGATAAAGACAGAGAGAGGGAGAGAGCAGGGAGAGAGGGAGAAAGAGAGGGGGAGAAATTTGTTTCATTTGTCCCCCAATAAATAAGTGGCCAAAGAATATGAACAAACAATTCTCAAAAGAAGAATTACAAAGTATTCACAACCACATGAAAAAATGCTCCAGATCACAAAAATGAGAGAAATAAAAATCAAAGTAATGATATTTCACCTCACCCCCTGCAAACTGGCAAAGATGACAAAAGATGGGAATAGCCAGTGTTGGAGGGATTGTGAGAAGATATGTGCACTAGTGCTTTGTTGGTAGAGTGAATGAATCAGTACAACTATTTTGGAAAACAATAAGAAATTATACAAAGAAGTAACTAATGTCCATATTCTTTGACCCAGAAGTTCTACTTCTAAAATTATGCCTTAAGAAGGCAATAAATAAGAAGAAAGAACCCTCATACAACCAAATATTTATAACAGTACTTTTTGTGAAAGCAAAGAATTAGAAAAGTGGTTACCTATTGATTGGTGAATGACTAAACAAATTGTGACACATGGAATGTTAGTGGGCTGTAAGAAAAGACAAATGTGATGAGCAGAGAGAAATGCAGGAAAATATCAACAGCAGCTCATGCAGATTGAAGTACGTATAGCAAGAAGACAGTTATATACAATGATTACAACAGTATAAATAAGAATAACAACTGTACACACAAAAAAATCAAAAGTCAATGTTCAGAATTATAGAGAACAACCATGGCTCAAAGGAAGAGATATGAGAAGATATTTCCATTCTCTCTCTGCACAGGTGAGAGTTCTACAAGTGCCATATGATGCACATATATTCAGACTATTTGGTGTATTGATTGGTTTTGCTCATTTTGTTTTTCATTTTTTCTTATAAAATACTTATTACATAGTATGTCTCTCTTGGAGGAAAAGATGAAGAGATACTGGGGAAATTTTTGGTGATATAAAAAATAAAATATATCAAATTAACATGTATTTTTTAAAGAATGTAAGCTCCTAGGAATAAGGATCATCTTGTTTGCTTATATATGTATTCATAGCACTTAACACAGTACTTAGCATATCTATCTATCCATCCACCTAACAGGTCAGCTATCCATCTATTTATCCATCTATCCATTCAACTAGTAAGTTAGCCCTCTATCATCTACCTATCTAAACCTATCTATTGACTATCTATCTATCCTGTCTATTTACTCTATCTGTCCTGACTGTCTATGTCAAATAACCTCTAATGCTCCTTTAGGCTCTAAAGCAGTGATTCCCAAAGTGGGTGCTACCCTGGTGGGTGCTGCAGCAATCCAGGGAGGCAGTGATAGCCACACTTTTTTTGTATTACATTCTATTCTGAGTTTCATAATTTCCAGGGCACTAAGTAATATTTTTTCTGGAAAGGGGGTGGTAGGCCAAAAAAGTTTGGGAACCACTGCTCTAAAGCGATCTTCCTACATCCTGCCTTATAGTCTAGTTGGAAAAAGCAGTTGCTTAATCAGAAGACAGACATTTATTTCTATTCTGTAAAAATATCAGTGACTTGATTTTAGAAGTGTAAAACTAGCTTTCAGTTCACACACCATAGGTGAATAAGTTTTCTGCCTGAAAAGACATTAAAATCCCAATAAATAAATAATCAAAAGGGCATGAGGACTCAGTTCTCAAAGGAAGAAAGTCAAACTAGCAAGAACCCAAAGAAGAAATACTCCAAATCATTACTACTTAGATAAATGCAAATTAAAACAATTCTGAAATTCTGTCTCACAAACGACAGATTGGAAAAAATGATTAAAAAAAAGTAAATGACCCTTTTTTTGGAGGATCATCAGGGAAACAAAAAAATTAATGCACTATGGTTGGAGTTCTGAACTGGACCAGCCATATTGAAAAGAAATTTGGAACTATACTCCTAAAGTCACCAAACTGCATACCTTTTGACCCATCTATATCACTACTAATATATCAGTTAAAATGCAAATTACCAGAAAAAGGAAATGAATGAACAATTTTATTACTCTAATGGAATATTATTTCACTATAGAAAATGACAAAGGGAACAATTTCAGAGAAACTTGGGAAGATTTGTAAAACCTGAAGCAAAATAAAATGGGCAGAACTGAGAGAACAATTTTATACAATAGCAACTTGTAAAAAGTTAAGAATTCTAATCAATGCAATAATCAACCACTATTCCAGGGGACAAATGACAAAACATGATACCCACCTCCTGTCAGAGAGAGGATGAACTTAAAGTGAAAAATATCTTTTTTTTTTTTGGCATGGCCAACTCAGGAAAAATGTTTTGCTTACCTATGCATCTTTCTTAAAAGGGTTTTGTTTTTCTTTTTCCTCAGTGGAAAAGAGGAGAGGTAGGAGGATAGTGATAGGGCTACCCCTGGGGGGGGGGGGGAAAGAAAGAAAAGAAGGTCAATGAAATATTGTTAAAAGGCAGAAGAGAATTGAAGTGGGGCTCAGAAGGAAACATAGATAAGGAGGACAGCTTCGAAAGATATATGATGAATTTATCATATACTTGAAAAGAAAAGCAAGCTGTACAAAGAGATTCACATTTTCAATTACTATCCTCATTTTCTGTTCTACTTTGTATATGGATATATTAATTTTATTTGGTATTTGTTAAATTCAGAATTTTAAAAATTAATAAGAAAGGAAAATTAAGAAAATATTAACATATTCTCACCTAGTTTATATATGTGGTTTTTGATGCTTCTAAAAATTATAGTATTTGCATTTTTTAAGTCAAGCAATTGTAATAAAATGCCCTTCTATCACTTTGAATTTTACTCTCACTGAAATTTAGAGTACAAAGAAAATCATCAAAATATCCCACAAAGGAGTAGCCAGATCCTGGTGACCTTTCCTACAATTTATATTGTTATATATTTTACTCAAAGCTGATGACGATGATTGCTTTAAACAAAAGCAAAATAAAAATCTTTTCGTACTACACTTAGAAAGCTGGTGAGATGTATTGGTCGTTGCCATAGTTATTTGCAGAGCCCCCTCTTATCATTTAAATCCATTAGATGCCTCCTCTTCTTGAGAAACATCCATCTGACTTGAGTGTCTCATGCCAAAACCATTTGGCTACCTTACTGTCTGCTATTCTCCACTCCCAATAGAGTTATGCATAGTTTCATTCCACTTAACTGGAAGAGTCCCAAAACCTAATGATCAAGAACCAGTCAGTCAATGAATAAGCAGTCGGGAGCCACTGGAATTGATGGAATTAAACTTTTCCTACCAACTACCCTCAACTGAAATCCTTATTGTGGCTTAGAGTTGACCCTGAGATCTCCAAGGTGATATCAGCAGAGTATGAGCTTCCAAGAACTAGCCAAACTAAGTTTTCCTTACAGACGTTCCCTTTCCCACATTTGTTCCTCAAATACACATATTCCCTCTTTTTCCAATAACTGGTAAACAGAGTTTCCTTTCTATTTGTCATGTTCATGTGATAGTCTTTATCTCTTAGTTCTAGATACTATTATAGGAATAAATTTTAAGGAGATTTGAATGGGACATAAATAAGGAGACCTATTTGCCAAGAGTTTGGGAAATCACTGAACAAGTATGCATCAGTGTATAAGGACCAAGCGGTGGGGGAGAGAAGATTTTCCTTGTCAGTCATCTATTCCTACTGTTTAGTTAAATACCTTTTTTAAAGGATGTGTCCTCTAGTCTGTTCTAGTAAAAAGAAACATCAGTGGGGGCTCACAAGTCATAGTTTTATATGACTAAAACTGATTGAAATGTGCCTTGAACCTGCTTTCAAAAGTCCACAACTGAGGTAAACATGCCTCACATTTAGGATCTTAAGATTCAAAGACAGTAAATATTTTAGATATCATTGAGCTCAAATTCAATGGGGCCTAGAGAAATGAAGTTACTTCTCCAAGATCACACAACTAGGAAGAAGCAGAGCTATGACTGAAACCCATGTCCTGTGATTCCAAATCCAGAACTCTCCATACTACCCCACTGACTTTAACAATGTATTAAACAAGGATAATATCCTCAAAATTCAGAAACTGGAAGAACAGAATTAATGTTATCCTTAGAATGGGCAGCAGCTTAATATCCAGGTATCTAATATATAGTGAGTTAAAATATAAACAGTGCAAGCAAGGACAGAAGAAATATTTTATGGATTTACCAAACCACAGCCTCAAGCCATTTGGCATAGTTGTAGATGGTTGGCAAACCAAATGCAGCCCACAGACCAACCTGGCACACAATTATAGGGAACAGAATTGTTCTCTTCAAGAAAAGATTTAGTTAGAACAAAATTAAGGTCAAAATTTGGAAATAGTGACAGGCTCTTCAAATTGTGGCCAGTCCAGCTTAGGGAAAGAAGGATTCAGAGACATGGAGAACTGGCTAAATATTTGGTTCAGGTTACCAAAAGCTAAACTTGTGAGCAGAGTTTCCCTTCTATCTGCCATTTCCACAGGGCCGTCTTTAGATCTTGGCTCTATGTATTACTATTAGAGTAATTTTCAAGGGGGGGCATAAGTGGGACATAAATTGGAAGATATGTTTGCTATTGATGATGGAGGATGCCCCAAATAGAAGATAATTAGAAAGAGGATCTCTATAGATGTTGAAGCCTTTCACATGCTATTCATTGGGCATAAAACAGAGTATTCAGCAAGACAAATTGTGGTCAGATTTAATGCAGAGAAGGAAGAATTCAGAGAAATGGAAAATTGGCTAAATATTTTAATTGAGTCACAACATCAAAGTGAACTGGTAAGCTGAATTCTCTTTCTATTTGGATAGAAAGATCTCATAGAACTCTTCAGAGAATGTATTCCCTTCTTCATCCTCTGTAAAAATGTTAGTACATAAACTGCCAACACCCATGGTAGTCTTTGTGAGATTGAAAATTAATATACGATATCCAAGTATTATATTTAATAAGATTTATTGATAATAACTAACATTAAAAGCTAGAATAAAAAGCCAGCTTTCCCAGTCGCACACTCAGGAAAAGAGAGAGCGAGAGGCAGTTACCCACAACTATATACACGCAATTTAGGGACAAAGGGGAAAGGAAAGAATTCTGGGAGATGGATTTGTAATTAATACATCTTCGTACTGATATTCATCACAAGCATAATGAATCAGGTTGGCCCAATGGCACTTGAAGTGACATTTCTTTTGCCTTTGGGCATATGGAGGCAAATTCCACTAAACTCCCTTTATTTTCCTTGGGCAAATAAATTCACATCCCTGGGTAAAAGGAGGAGGCTTTACTAGATAGTCCCTTCCAGCTTTCAAACCATGATGATTCTCCTCAAAGAGAAACTATGAGCTACCCTTCCATTCAGCTGCAACTTCCATATGCCCTTTAGTTTCATCAATAGAAAGAATTTCAATGGTGTTAATAGCTAACACTTATATGATTTTTTGATGTCTGTCAAGTGCTTTATAAATATTTTCTCATCCAATCCTCACAACAAACCTGAGAGATCGATACTCTTTATTATCCTCATTTTACAAATGGGGAAACAGAGGCTGAGAAAGGTTAGGTGATTTGCCCAAAGTCACACACCTAGTAAGTATCTGAGATAGGATTTGAACTCAGGTCTTCCTCACTCCTGGTTTAGTACTGTGTACTATGGTGACATTTGGCTATGTCCTTTTGGTGGGTCATGGACCATTTTGACAGCCTGGTAAAGCCTACACACTCCTTAAAATAATATTTTTAAGTGCATAGAACAAAATGAATAGAATTGCAAAGGAAACCAAAGGTCAGTGAAAATAAAGATGTCATTTTTCCCCATCCAGCCTGAAATCTATCCATGGACCCCAGGTTAAGAACCTTGGCTGCTGGAGAAGATCTTCCAGTTAGCTGTTGATCCCAGATCTCACATTTAAAATACCAGAAGTTAAATTTATATTTATAAGGGGGCAGCTTAGTGGTTAGAGTCATGCCCAGAGATGGAATGTCCTAGGTTCAAATCTAGCCTCAATATTTCCTGACTATATGACCCCAGGCAAATGAACTGACCCCATTGCCCAGTCTTTACCACTCTTCTGCCTTGGAACTAATACTTAATATTGATCCTAAGATGAAAAATAAGGGTTTTTTTAAACTACATTTAAAAATTAATTTTATTAAATTAAAATACATTTAAATTGTTAAATTACATTTATTAAATGTATAAATAAATTAAAATAAAATACATTAAATTAAAATACATTTTTAAAATGTATCACTAATTTTAAAAGTGTTCCTTGAATATTAGTACTGCATAATAGATAAAGAGTTAGACTGAAATACCTGAGTTTAAGTCCTGCCTCTGACACATGCTGCTTGGTCAAGAAACTTTCTGTGCCCTACGCAACTTATAAGTTGTAGAATAGGTGCCAACCAACAAGGATAGAGGACTTTTGCTCACTTGGGAGTTAGTGCCTACCCCAATTTCCAAATACATTAAGTGCTAAATAAATGCTTTAGTGAATGGATCATAATCACCTTCAGGAACATCATCTTCTCAACTGAAAAATAACTACATGTTATCTTAAGTCAAAATATAGTCATTGAAAAGTTCTTTGAAAAGAATCAATAATGTAATACCATATAATTATTATGCTCATTTTTTAAGTATATGAGTTCCTCAGCCATGAATCTTACACTTCTAGACAAAAATTTAGCTTTCTTTTAAATTTCTTAAAGGGAACTACCCCCCCTTTTGATGAACCAAGTGATTAAAAACATTTTTTAAAATTATGAACTTATATTAATGGAGCCATTTTTAAAAAATGTTGAGCACCTATTAGTCAAGATAGAAAAAAATGCTTATTCTTAAATAACATTATGTTTCCCTCCCAAGAAAAAACCATCACTGACTAATCAAAGATGGAGGAAAATAAATAGTTTCACTAGGTCTAAAAGTCGCAACCTTACAGCTATGTATACTCAGAGCAACAATTCTTCAAAATTAAAATCTATTTAGAAGGACTGCTTCCTATAAACAAGATACAAATATATATTAACTGTCCATTTTCCATTTTCATTTTATTTCCAAAATGTAAGGGTGACCCACATCCAAGAGTGTACATTTCAATGGATGTATATAATCTCATGGTATTCATTCTATAAGTACAGATCGCAAACCATCCATGCCTGTGCATCTGGTGTAATTCTCATCTCTGTCCTATAAATTCTCCATAGTGGATCTACCCAATGTTCTCAAAGTACAATTTCATGGAGAGCAAGGCAGCTCTTGGACTGTCCATCTGTTGGTCTTCTTTCTTGCTATAGATTGAGCCCACTTTGATTCAATTCATCAAATGTTTTTATATGCCTACTGTATTTTATACAAGGCACCATCCTCGTGTGCTGGGGAAATGAAGACAAAAATAAGATAACCCCTGCCCTCAAAGAGCTTACATTCAAAGAGCATGACCTCCTTTTCTGATCCATTGAAGAATTAGGATTGTATTTATCACCAAGCAATTCTTCCCCTTGTCCATTCACCCCCAAATCACTACAATTTTGCACAGAACATTTCACCTTTCTGCACCTCACATTCCCATCTATAAATGGAGATGATAGTCTTTGATTACCTTTTAGGATGTTTTGAGGATAAATAAAATACTGTGATTTCTGACAAAATTAAATTCTCGGAAAGAAATCACTAGGTCTGAGTCCAACATGTTACTAATTATCTCCAGCCTTTTATCTAATATAATCTTGGTGCAGGACATACTTTACATGTAAATATTTAAAAGTATCATTTTCATCATTATAATTAATAAATATTTATTGAGTGCCTGCAGGGTGTATGGCAGTACACTGAGCACTGATCTTACATCAAATAGGAAAAGATTCACCCTGCAAAGGAATACAGAAACCTGAAACAAATTACAGAAGCTGGAAACAGGACAGTTCAACTTAGAGAAGAAAAAATCCAAAGACAGATAGAATTAGTGACAGCTAAACTGCTGAGTTGAAATACTTTTTTTTCAAATAAGTCACCAATTTATTAATATTTTTCTACCTTAAATTGCCAATTAAGCTGAGTTGTACATATTCGTGGCTTTTCTTTTTCTTTATTTTTCAACAATAAGTAATATTACACATTACCTTACAGCTAAGTAAGCATTGCATGGTAGATGGAAAACTGGCCTTTAAACCTGACTTCAAGCTCTATCTCTGACACATACTGGCTTTGTGACTATGGACAAGTCTTCTAAACCTCTCTGTGTTCTAGGCAAATCTACAGTAGCAGAAGGAGTTTACTCATCCAGAATTTGCTGGTAACACTGAAATTAGAGACCCAGTCGTTATTATGACAACCTAATAGATTTTCTTTGGGACTGTTTTTATTTAAATAAATGAATCTCAGAATATAAAATGACAATTAACTTTTCAGCTTCTCCCTGTAAATCTTTCTCAGGATTCTTTATTCACACGTTCATTCTGATTCCCTTTTCCTCTCATATGGTCTGGATTCATGTGTACTTTCTGGTAACTAAATTACTCTTTCTAATTGCCACTCCTTCACAGTTTCGCCTTCAGACTTGTTCGATTCAGGAATACAAGTCTAATGCCAGTTGATTGACCCACAGGTCCAGAAATGGCTAACACCTTCCAACACATTCCTTCTTAGAATTCTGTGAATTGAAATCAGCTGTTCCTAGCCCCAAAGCCTCCTACCCAAGGGAGCTTCCATAGTAATAAAATGCCAGGATCTTTCAGGTCTCCTCTACCTGCCCACTAAGTATTCTTTGTTTAGAATTTTGGAGTCGGCTTCCCAGATTAAGAATTCTTATACTGCATTCGTAGAGATTCAGGCAAGACAGGAAATGGTATGTTGCAGGGGACCTAAGCCAAGCTCTCCGTGTCAGGGGCTCTAAACCTCTCTCTCCATATGACACATTTTATGACCCTACAAAAGTTGCTTTTCCCCTGGAAATCTTTTTCTCATCCAATAAGTGGAAGAACTCATGCTAACCACTTTGATCATAACATTATTGCATAGGAAAGGAAAATGATCGTTGTAATGGACTTAGTAAAATACAAAGGACTATAGAAATATTTCATAATAAGAGGACTGTCTTAAAGAAGCATCTGAGAGGTTCCTGTTCCTCACTGTCACCTTCTGGTGAACTCACCTTCCTCTCTTCAATAGACAAAAGAAAAAAAAACCTTCTATTTCCTTTCCAAGGAAGCCTTTATTTTCCCAAAATGATATCAAAACCCTTTTTTATGTTCATGTTGCCTGCACTCCTGGGGAAAGCTTTCTTTTCCCCATCATTATCCATGAAGAATAATGAAGGATTCATACTGAACCACCTGCTGATGTAAACATTCACAAGCTGGTCGGATGGCCAACAGATGTGAACCTGGTTCATGAGAAACATGAGAAACTTGCCTCCACTTAAGCAAAAAAAAAAAAAAAAAAAAAAGAGGATCATCACTTTAGATCATCACTGGATCAAGAGCCAAAAGACCAAAATGCAAGTCTTGGCTGTGATATTAATACCTTAATGGATTTGGACAATTCACTTTCCCTCACTAGTCTTCATTTTTTGTCATCCTCATCTATAAATAAGAGCATAGCACCTATGGTCCTGTCCAAACTCACTGGGCAGATCCACCAGTACAATTTACAAGCCCCCATCAATGTATTTGCTTTTAATAGTCAGCCTGAGGACACAATTAATGAAAAGCAAAAGCATTTAATGAAATGGTGGCATGAGAAAACTAGCGACAACAATTTTACCAGTACCCCAGTAACCTGGAAGATATTCTTGATATATAAACAACATAAGAGGGGAAAGCAAACCCATATAGGCAAGCCTGTGTTGGTAAAGGTTCTTAATAGATCTCTCTCTGGAAAAAAAAAAGAAAAGAAAAATATATACAAAATTCTCCTGAGTTTAATTTGCATCATGAACATTTTCTCTATCACCTTATGTCTAGATAGCCAACAGAACAATAAACAGACTTGATTTGTAGTGTTTGTCCATTTAGAATGCATAAATACTAACATTTAAAATTTAAGAAAGTAAGAGTCAACTTCAGTGTACCTCTATATGTAGGGAATACATCTTTATCCTGACCATATATACTGCCAACACATGTGCCTCTTTACTCTAAAGTCCCTTTTTATCTCCAAAGTCAGTGGTCCTAATCATCTTTCATCAGGCTTAGGACCTTATAACTCAAGTCTATTCTATTCCACAAATATACATCAAATGATTGTTATGTGCCAGTCATTGGAGATAAAAAGACTAAAAAATGAAGAATATCTGTTCTTGAGGTGCTTATATTCTACTAGGGTATATGACTTGTAATCAGATAACTTGATGAGGGTGGAGAACTCTAAAAAATTAAAGAAATTAAGAAGGACTTCCTATAGGAAGTAGCACCTTGTACAGTGCCTTGAAAGAAGCTAAGGGTTCTGAAAAGCAGAGGTGAGGAGGAAATGCATTCCATACAGGACAAATTGTGCAAAAGCACAGAAATGATGTAGGGAGTGATGATATCAGGAAAGAGCAAGTAGGTATGAAAAATGTTAATGTGATATGTCTGGAAAGGTAGGCTGCAAATTCTATAGAACTTTAAACACCAAGCTGAGGAATTTTTATTTTATTCCAGAGATATTAGAGAGTCAGTAAAGAATCCTGACCAGGGGAGGAACATAGTCAGATCTGTTCGTTAGATTATTTTGACAGCTGAGAATAGAAACTGGATTAGAGAGGGAGAAATCAATTAAGAAACTCTTACAATAATTCAGAAGTGATGATGAATTGAGTGAAGAGAGGGGGACCAATTAAACAGATATTGAGGGGAAAATCAACCAGACTTGGCCATTGATTGGATATAAAATTGAGGGAGAGGGGCATTGGGTGGTCTTTTTATTAACCAGTATCTTCTGTAATTGCTGTGACTCAACTCACAATTCAAGGTGATAGTGGTATATTAATGTTTACCTAGAGAAGTGAGACTAAATGATGAATCAAACCCTGCGTGACATTGGATCTATTTGTTGCTTAATGCATATTGAAACTATCTATAGTATCCCCATATGAAGAAAATTTTTTCCTCAGTTGAAGAAATATTAGTATCGTGTACTATATTTTGACCTATTTCACTTTCATGTTGGAGAAATTATTTTCTTTGGATTTGTAGTATAATTATTAAAAATATTTTAGCTTGTCTATTAAAAGCCCAACCATTTGAGCCTTTTTTGTAACTTCTATGAGATGCTTTCCTGCATAGGTTATCACACAAACATTCATCCCCTACTTCCACCCTTCCCCAACTCTAAGACAACTATAACTTCTTTGGTGTCATACCTTGGATAATTCAGAATTCAGTGCCCAGTACAGATTTCCTCTCCTGACAAATGTATAATGAATCCAAATTACACAGAAGAAAATCATGAGCTCAGAAAGGAAGCCTCAGCCACCTCTACCAGCCCAGTCAGAACCACTAAATTTCCTAAACCTTCGAGGCCAGATCAAAAGCAAAACTCTACTGATAACTACATCAGAAGTGAGGCTTTTTCTTAGCATTAGCAGGAACAAAACTCAGACTCAAATAGCACCACTGCTGGAGATACACAACTAAAGTGCCTATCAGTCTTAACAACAATCATTTTTGATTCATTTCTTGTTTTCCTGTATGGTCTTTAGAATAATCATACATCTCAGTGAGTTGGGGTCTTCTTTTCCCCAAAAAAATATGATCAAGGGACCAAAAAACTTCTAGGTAGGTAGCTAGACATTACTAAAACAACTAAACAAACACACACACACACACACACACACACACACACACACGCACATATGTACATTTTCCCAAAGAGAACAAAGGGTCTTTAAGGGCAGTAACTAATTCTTATTTGCCTCTGTATCCTTAATATCCATCCCAATGCCTGGAATATAGTAAGAATTTAATAAAGGTTGGCTGATTGATAGATTCTATTAAAATATTCAGAGAACTCATTGTCCATCTGGCAGAGCTTGTCCCAGATATATATGTTAAATTTTTAACTCTATGAATTGTCCATTCAACTACCTATCAGTCTTAACAACAATCATTTTTGATTCATTTCTTGTTTTCCTATATGGATTTTTAGAATAATCATAAATCTCAATGAGGTGGGGTCTTCTTTTCCCAAAAAAAATATGATCAAGTGATCAAAAGTTAGATGGAAACCTATTCTGTCCTATCCCCTAGATAAATGGTCTTCAAGGAACCAGATATATATACTTCTAGCCCAATAGCCCCTCTCTCTGAGGCCCCAATATTCTGCTAGCCTCATGGCAAGAATTAATATCTCCCTAGAGATATCTGTTCTGCCTCCCTTTGAGCCATAAAAAATGGCATCCACTTTGCCATAAGTGGACCTTACTACATCTGTATCCCACCCTCCCCCAAGAGCTCCTTGAGAGTAGGGAATGTCTTTGGCCTTTCATTGTATCCCAATGACTTAGAACAGACTCTGGTGCTGAGTAAGCCCTTAATGCTTGTTGAATGGCTAAAAACTGGTATACCACCAGAAAGTGGTACCAAGTAGTACCTCAAGTAACAATTTTTTGTGGGGGATGAGGGGAGGAAGTCCACAGAAATGAATGAAGCTATCTACTAAGTCAAAGAAGACTGGAGGATGTCTGTCCTGATGAGATCAGATGAAGTTGGAGACTAGCCTCTGCCTCCTTGGAAAACTGTTCCAGAGTTTGAAGGGTTGCCTAAGAGTCACCTCATCCTTCGCTTATCTCCCAAAGTAAGCTGCCTTTGATGGCCCAGGGAGTGCTTAGAACTTAGAATCAGTGGCATCTAATTGACAACAGCTTTGATTATCAGGAAAGGTCATCATGGATTACTCAGCCTTCCTTTGCAACACACTGTGTTCTTCACAAACAGCAGTAATTAATTTATAAGATGAATCCTCTCTTCCACAAAGAACTGCACCATGTGCACTTGGATCTGCTGTCAATAACAGAAGGAGATGACCTTTGTAGGGAATGATTTTCTGTTATTTTTCCCACTGTAGTTAAAACTCACAACTGTAACTCTTCAGAGTCTTTTTTTTCCATTTTAAGATGCACATTTATTTCTATTTCCTCTATTTCCATGATAACAAGAAAAACACATTTATTGTCGTTGCTTTTTTAATGGAAACTTGGGATCACAAATGGCAAGTTTATAACCCATCTTTTTTTTTCTTTTTTACAAATCTCTTTAATTAAATTATTCCTTCTTTTAACCAAACACCCTTTCCAACTTGTCTTCCTTTATTGTCCTAATGATTTATTATTTCATTTCATTCCAATTGGCAAGAGGCAATGAACTGGTGTTCTGTTGTAACATGCTTCATTCCAATTTTTGTGCTTCATAAATGTGTTACAGTCCTTCCATTGGCAGTCAGGGAAACTCAGTACAAAAGCAGCATTTACTCTTGGCTCCTATAGAGCCAAAGAATACATAAGCACTTTGACAATTTGGAGTATCTTTTTTCCAGCATTAATCTGGAGTTGTTATTGGAACCATTAAAATTATTTTTCTACCCACTTTTTAAAGGCGCAGGACATAGTTACTTAGCCTGATGGGTGATATAATGTGTTCACGTACATAAAAAAAAAATAAGTATCGAGTAAGACATGACTTCAGTGACCAATACCTCCCCTTTACCATCCCTTGGAATCCCTGTTTGACACACTCCTTATTAAAAGTGGCAACCAGGAGAAATAAAACCCCAATTTCTGCTTTTCTTTTTTTCCTTGGTAATATTTTCACCCCTTATCTGAGCAGTAGACATTTGTGATCCAAAATAAGGCTGAAATTTTTGCTTTCACACAAAACTAAACACAGATGGTCGATTGAAAATGTAGAATGTCATACAGACCGCCTCATTTAAAACAGGCCCATTTAATGCCACGTTCCATTACATATGACCTACTTTAAACGAGACAGCCTATCTTACAAAAGGCTAACTACTTGGGCCTGTCTGTCCTTATAAAAGACTTCACTTTCTTTGTACAGGATGCATACTTGAGCTCAAGAGAGATGGGGAGCAACTCCAAGACATGAAAAGCACAGGTGAGTGGTGTTCCAAAAGCGAGATTCCACGTCTCCTGTTTTAGAATTTGGAAAGTGCTTTCCCACTAAAACACCAATACCAAGGGGGACTGGGTTCCCAGACTGGATTCCCAACCTGCAAAAGCCTAAATATCATTGAAATATTAAGATGCAGAGCCAGGAAGCAAAGCCAGATGCTCTGATTCTGAATCCTGTGCCATTCCCATGATACCAGAGGTAGCTAAACTTATGGGGGGCGGGGGAGGGGGGGCAAGGTGAGAAGAAAGGCACTAAGGAGGCAAAGAAAGAGCAGATCTCATGCTTAGCCCCCTTAGCCAGGACCTTCTGCTTATTCATGTGTCCAGAGGACATGGCTCATTCTTCATACAAAATCTCAGATCAGGAAGGAACTCAGATTATCACTCACGCCTGCTGTAACATGGCCAAACAAATGATCATCCATCCTTTGATGAGAAAAAAAAAAGACATTACTGGGACGTTAGATGGCATGATGGACGGCATGCTAGACTCAGAGTCAAGATAGACCTGAGTTCAAGGCCAGACACTTACCAGCTATGTGACCCTGGGCAAGTCACTTAAATCTATTTGCCTCAGTTTCCTCATCTTCAAAATGAGCTGGAGAAGCAAATGGCAAATCACTCCAGAATCTCTGCCAAGGAAACCCCACATGGGGCCACAAGAAGCTGGGTACAACCAAAGCGACTGAACAACAACATGTGAGATAAATATTCTAGGTATGAGTTTCTCCATTTTACAAATGAGAAGACTGAGTAAGTGGTTAACCTATAGTCTCACAATTATTCATTACTTGTTAAAAGCCAAGTTCCTCCTGATTCAAAACCCCATTATGCCTCTTGGTGCAACAGTAGGACTATCATCGCTCATATTCTAGACACTATGTTGCTCTTAACCTTTTCTTCATATTTTCCCTAAAGGTTCCAAGGATTGGCTTGCCTTTGTGCTAGTATCAGATGGTGCTATCAACCAGGATCTCTCTCTTCCCATGACCTACAACAGAACGAGAAGGGGAAAATGCATTCATATCTTCTCCCCTAACCTCTTCCTATAGGAAGTTCACAGCCTTTAAAAGTTTTCTGAGGAATTAAAGCAAATATGAAGTAAAATTGACAAGCAATGAGGAAATTCGTTTCAGTAAATCATCCCTGGTGTTTACTAGAATGTAAATGAAGAGGGCAGCTAGGTGGCACAGTGGATATGAGTATCAAGCCTGGAGTCAAGAAGACTCATCTTCTTGAGTCCAAATCTAGCCTTGGACATTTATTAGCTCTGTGATCCTGGACAAGTCATTTAACCCTGTTTGCCTCGGTTTACTCATCTATAAAATGAGCTGGAGAAGGAAATGGCAAACTATTCCAGTATTTTTGTCAAGAAAACCCCAGATGGGATCACAGAGAGGTAGCCGTGACCAAAATGACTCAACCACAACAAATGGAGAGAGATTCTGTTCTTTTAAGGGTTAGATCATGCTGTCCTCCTATAGAGGCACTTACTGTGCTGGATTTGCTGTAATCAATGCTCCAGTTTTTCCCTCTATCTGGGAGATAACCAAATCTAGCTCTCTCATTTACTATGTAATCCTTAGCAAGTCACTTCACCTCAGTGGACCTGTTTCCTCATCTTTAAAATGAATATGTTGGACAAAATGGTCATTGAGGTCCCTTTGAGCTCTCAGTCAACGATCTTTTCTTTTGCCATGTGAGAGATATAGCCCCTACCCTCATTCACATTTTCTATAGAAAAGAACCCCAGATTTAGAAGCAGTCACCCAACTCACATCAGCATTCTGTTTCTGCCACTGATGACCTCGGACAAGTCCAAGTTTATCTTCTCTCAACTTCAGTTTCCTCATCTGCAAAATGAGAACAAAGATATTTGTAGTTACCACCTCCCACCAGAGCAAAGCTATAGAAATGTGAGCTGTTATTCCTTCTGGGAGAGACCTAAAAAGGCCAAATAGTTACAGTGATAAAGGGCTTAAGTTTCTTGGATTCTCCTCCATTCACTCAATAAGAGACCTGGAACACAATGACAATTTTCTCTCCTCTTCTCTTGTCCCTGAAAGGGATGGTACCCAAGCATGGCGGGATGGGGAAAGGAACAGAGAAGTTCAAAGGGTTATAGCTGGATAGGAAATGAAGAGACAGACAGCTTGGGTGCCTACCTTAAATGGAAGTCCTGAGAACTCTCCATTCCACTCCAGTTTACCCCCAACTGAGACAAATTCACAAGCAAAAGACCAGATCTGCTTCTCCTGAGAGAATGTAAGTTCCTTGAGAGTAGGGACTGCTTTATTCTTGTCTTTGTATTTCTAGTGCCTGGCATATATTAGGTATCTAATGAATACTTGTTGACTAATGAATTTATGAAGGAGAAGTAAAAAGGGTAGCATGTGGAAGCTCAGACTTTGCAGCATCAAGGAAGGAGAGGGGAGGTCTAAGGACAATCGACTGGAGAAGTCATTTGTATCTAAAGAAGGCATCTCAGCAGTCACAGACAGATCCCTGTCCTGTACTATGAAATATCAAATTTTAGGGTTGAATCTTTGAAAATATGTCCAGTTGTGATGAATGCTAGACACAAGCCTTTACTTGGTCATGAGACTCCAGCATAACGGATGTCTGACAACTCTTGGCCAATTAAAGACACATAATTCTTTGATGAACAGATCACATGGCCTAATGAATAGCTTTACCCCTGATTCATCATTTGCTTGTGGACCCTAAAAAGCAAATACTTATTGTCATTCGCTAGTATTTTACAGGGCAGCCAGATGGTAAGATGGTTAGAGCATTGGGCTTGGAGTCAGAAGATCTGATTTCAAATCCATCCTCACTGTCTGTGTGACCCTGGCCAGGTCATTTAACTCTTATTGGCCTAGTTTCCTTATCTGCAAAATGAGCTAGAGAAGGAAATGGCAAATAACTCCAGTGCCTTTGCAAAAAAAAAAAAAAAACCCAAATGGGTTCTCAAAGAGTTGGATATGACTAAAATGAGTTAACAATAACAACAGCAAAGTATTTAACAACCAAATATAGGATCATAGATTTAAAGGTGGGTTTTATTTATCCCAGGAGTTCCTAGCCATAATTGGTCCTCCGTTCTCCTTATTAAATTCATTCCCCACCCAAGTGCATTTCTTTGGATTTATTTATTATGCCCCCATGCTGAGTACTTTCCCTTCCCTTCCTCTCTTCCCTCCTTTTCAATTTCTTTTTGAATGTTGTCTTCCCTCATTAGATTGTAAGCTCTTTGAAGGCAAGAACTCATTTTTTTCTTGATATTTATATCCTCAATGCTTAGCACAGTGTCATGTCACATAATAGGCACTTAAAAAAACACCTAGTGACTAAATATGAAAGGAAAGAAATCCTACGGTTTATCCACACAAATGGTAAACTTTTCTGGCCATCTAATTTCTACTACAGATTCCTCTTTTCTTCTTCTAAAAGAACATGGACTCCTACCCCATGGGACTCTAGGCTCTGACTGGTAAGTTTTCACCTTATCTCACCCAGTCCTAGACCCACCACACTACTTTCTAGACATCTCTAAGAACTCTCTCTCTCTCTACCAAAGTTCTCCCATCCCCCTGCAACATGCATGAGTTAAGTCTAGATTTTCC
Source organism: Gracilinanus agilis (assembly GCF_016433145.1). Taxonomy (NCBI): domain Eukaryota; kingdom Metazoa; phylum Chordata; class Mammalia; order Didelphimorphia; family Didelphidae; genus Gracilinanus; species Gracilinanus agilis. The sequence goes on along the minus strand of NC_058134.1, from coordinate 50,430,953 downwards.
CTTGAAGAAAACAAAGCTGTCCCTTAGATTGGGTGGGGGGAGGTCAAGCTGTGTTTCCTCTGACTCAGCTTCATGGTAGTCTCTGGCCATACTGACATAGCTTCTTGGTCAACTAAGGACATTAAAAGGCCCACCCATGAAGAGTTGGCTATCCCAGAACTGCCCAGAACATACCCTGCCCAACTGACCAAACTAGATCCATTTCCACATGCTGGAACATCCTTGTTGAATATCCTTTCTATGTTATGGCTAAGTAAACCTTCCTTTGTTAATGGTCAAATGGCTCATTTTGCCCCAACTAGCCCTTCACATCTTGCCATTACATGTATACCCTCCATTGCGCTTCCTTATTAGAATGTAAGCTCTTGGAGGGCAGGAACTATCTTGCTTTCCTGTATTTGCATTTGTTTGTTTATTGTATTGCCAACACTTAGCAGTCACATAATTCAAATAAGAGCAAATTTTTACTATGTGCTTAGCATATAGAATCACATAATATTTTCATTATTCATATTCATGTAGGAAATAAAATAAATTGGTTTTTCATAAGGAAAATTTTATTTGGTAGATAACAATGTTAGTACTAATAGCTTTATTCTCAGTATAATTTTCGGGAGAGATATCTTCATATCACGTTCAACCTCCAGTTTATTTCTTGCTTTGGATTTGTTTGGGAGCAAGATGGAGACTCTTGATGAGAGTGATAAGTTGTTCAGATAGAATCAAAGCATTGTGAGCAGCACAGTTAGTAAGGAGGGGATGGATACACAATGAATACAAGGCTACACCAAAAATTTGGGAACTTCACTGACTGAATGTCAGTTCAGAATCAATCAATCAATAAGCATTCGTTAAGCACCCACTAAGCGCCAGGCACTGTCGTAGTCATTGAGGAATGCAAAAAGAGGCAAAAGTCAGCCCCTGACCTCAAGGAGCTCCCAGTTTAAAAAGGGAAACTGAAATTAAAGAAGAGGAGGGTCTCTGGTTATTACGGAGATCAATTAGCACATCTTTTGCTAGGTCACAGTGGCTGACTTTTTCTAGCTAAATATGAAAATAGTTTCCTATCTAAACCTCATTCATTTGGTTCTTATTAGCAGGAATTATTCTTTTAGTCTTTTCCAATTTCCCAAATATTCTACAATGTTCCCTCTACTTCCAACCCATTGGAAGGTCTTTTTACCATTCTCTCTCCAATCCATAATTTTATTAGTAATAATAATAGCTAATATTTATATAGCACCTACTATGTGTTAAACACTATGCTAAGTGCTTTACAAATATTACCTCTTTTGATCCTCACAACTACCCTGGGAAGTAGGTGCTATTATTATCTCCATTTCACAATTGAGGAACTGGCAAATACAAGTTAGATGACTTGCCCAAGGTGACACACTATCTGATGCTGGATTTGAACTCCTGACTCTAGACCTAGCACTCTATTGTGTGGCTTGGCTCTACTACTTTACTACTTTGTTAATATTTTAATAGGATAATATATTGATTTACCAAAATATTTCTCATAGCCCCTTGACAATCTGCTGGAAAACACACTTGTAACGTACTCTAACTCCTTTGTTTTACACATGAGGAAACGAGCTCAGAAATGTTAAGCAACTTGCTCAGGAGACATTTCTAGTTAGTGTCAGAGGCAGGATTTGAACCCAGGCATTCCCTTCTCCAAATCCAGTATGCTATATACTATGTCACATTGCCTCTATTGAACAGGCACCTTAAGTACTGAAGAGACAAAAATCCCAGAACTCTGAGGAATGAAGATCACAGACAAGCTGGAAGAAAATCCTTTAGGTCCGAACCTTTTATTTCACTGATGAGAAACTGAAGTCTAGAGAGGGGATATGATTTATTTGAGGCCACACAGCTAGCTGGGGGCAGAATGAGGCTAGAATCCAGATCTCCTGACTCCCAGTTCAGTGATCCTATGACTACAGCACACTGCCTCAAGACACAAAATCAAAATAAATATGTATAAACAGAGCCTAGATGGGAGTATAATTTTTAAATGTGCAGGCATACTTCTCAAAGAAGTTGCTCTGGCCAACATCACTTAGCAATAACATCATTAATGCATTATAACGAAGCCCCACCCTGAAGTCAGAATTTCCGGATAGTAATGAATCCGGAAGACCTGCTCAACTCAGCTTTAGTGCCCAGTTTGAATCTGTTTTTCAAAAAGAGCAAAGTTAAAAATCACTAATGCAAAAAGCATTTTCTACAAACAGTCCAGGGCCCCACTCACAAGAAAAACTATCAAGTTAATTGCTCCACCTAGCTACTTTTGGAAAACACACACACACACTGGAAAACATTGAATTTTTTTAACTTTAATCTAAATTACTGCCCCATTGATTGCCCTTGATTCCTGTCCCTTGAAAAGAAAGTAGGATATCCAGGAGATTTGGCCCCTGAATCTCCAAGCTTGCATTCTCATCCTTCTCAGTTGCTATTTCTCTGGGGAAAGGAATGTACCTCCTGGAATTGGAAAGGATAGATTTTATTCCATTCATTTTTTTCAGTCTGTTGCTTAGAAAAACAATATCTAGACTCACCAGAAGATGAGTCATTTGGAGCTTAATCTTAAACCAGAAGTTGGAGGATTTCTAGTAGGAAGTTAACCTCTTTTCCCTTTTCCTTCCAGGATGTATGTTGCTGACTTCTTGGCTTCTAGGCTTCTAGCTATCTTTCTTTCCTTTGCCACAACCCCAGGAGTCTCTCTGATGTCTTAAGCTGTTGAGTTTGCACCTCTGTCTTTAGAAACTCTGCCCTGTCTGAGTTTATGAAAGTTCCAAGTCTCTGTAAGACCAATTTTAATAAAGACCAAATGTTAGTTATTCAAGAATTTTCCATCTTTAAATATGGTTGCTTTGAAACTACCTTCCTCTTAAAATAATATTTCACCTATGTCATGTTTTGGGGAAAATTAGGTTGCAATACGGAAGGGTCTGTTTGCAGTAGAGAAAATATTATTTCACTTTTATGAAGATATACAATCAGAATTTAAGGTATGAAGGTGAGAGCACTAGAATATGAGAGTTGGCTCAAAGAGAAAATATGGGAAATCAATGAATGAATCAAAAAAGATTTCATTCATTACAGCTTCCTTTGTGCTAAGGACTTCACTAGTCACTGATTATCTCTATCTCAGTGTGGTTCATTCTTATAGACGAGTTTCAGGTCTCAGAGCTAGACCACATCTTTCCCTTTGGATTCAGTGAAAATTCTCCTGAAAGGTCAGAAATGTTAATGTCTTGATTCCCTACCAGTATGTTACCCTCCAAAATGATCAGCTGAGAATCATTTTAATCAGCCAGCCTTACCCAGACTTTCTGAAAGGGATATTTACTAAGGGATAGTAGAGAACAGTGGGCATAAATCATCCTCTCCAAATTCTGTGGCACACTCTCCCTCAAGTATATAATGGGGTTCAAGGAAAAGTGGGCTCAAGCCAAGAGAGCATGTATGGCTAAGAGGAAACCCATACCACCAAGCTCCTGGTCTCATTTATGGAATGTTCAAGAAGTTTCTGCTTGGGCATACTGAAGTTTCTTTTCTGAGCTCCATAAAAAATGGGGACCCTTCATCTTTTTTATGTCAGCCTGGTAACCCCTTTGGCAAGACCCTTCTCAGAGCAATATCTTCAGATCCATTAAAAAACAACAAAGGATTGATTACATGGGGAAACAATTATACTGAAATATAGTTATCGTGATATTATTTTTAAAAGAATCCACAGGTCCCCTAAAATCTATCTCTAATACTTTTGAGGGGAAGGAGGGTCCATGGACCCCAGGTCAGGAATTACTGTACATGTACATGAATCTATGTCTTTGGTTCCCAGTTCATATACTATCTTTGATTGATCTAGTAGGGCTCTAATGGGAAAATAGAAAACAGAAAATTCTCCAGGTCCTTTGAAGACAACAAGGTCCTCCTCTGGCCAAAGGGAGTAAAGAAGAAGGCCCAAGGTTAAAGCCAGGTTCTCTCCTTTCTTCCTACTCCAAGAAGTTCCTTTTTAGGAGGGTTAGCAACCACCTGACTTTGTTTTCTCATACGATAAGAAAATACGTGTTTGACAGACTCTCCTGAAACATAACTAGAATCTGAGTCTTCCTGGCCAGATCTTGAACCTTCTTTAACCTCTGACCCTACTCCAGTCTAAAACTAAGTAAAGATACTAAAGCTTTTTTTGCAACAAAGACAACAAAAAAAAGTAGTCAAGAAATTCCTGTATTTCTCCAACCTTCTAACTTGGTCTCCACTGCAGGAACCAAAATTCCCTAACTTAACTCAGATTGCCAGAACCCCAACTAGGGTTTAACCCCATTTAAAATATTAAAGAATAATAAAAAAAATATCTCTTGAGTCTACTGTCTCTAAAAGAAAGGATCAGGTCAATTCTTGTCCTCAAATAATGTGTGACAACTTCATAGGTGGCATCCTCACCCAATGGTAAGAGGGCAGTGCTAATGAGTCTCACACTAACTTAAAAGTTTACAAATATACCACTTTGATCTCAACCACCAAAAAACTGAAAATTTGGGGAGTTTTAGCCCCTTTGATGTTCTCTCAGGTTTCCCAGATTTCCCATTTTTTCATGACTCAGATTGAAGTGGGAGTCTGTTCAGATTTCTGATTTGTAAGGCAACATGGGTTCATTCTATTACAAAGTTGGTTCACCAAAGGCTTCTGACCATGGAACCATGCCATCACCATTGTGACTCCTCCCTGTTCCCTGGAACCCCTGACAGGCTAGAAATCTATAGGTTCATCTTTAGTGGGCCACCTGCACCACCAGCCAAACCCCTACAAGGGGCTCTCCTCACAGATTCTTTGTTGTTTTCTCATACTACCTCACATTAGAAGACTGGAAAAAGAAGGTGGGAGTGATCCACAGGGGTGGTGACATAATGTGACCTAGACACCCTTTATATCAGGGGTACTTTAGTTTTTTTTTATTTGAAATTTTTTATTTATTATTACATATAATTAATTATGTATATAATGAATTTATAATATTTTTCCATTGTTACATGATTCATGTTCTTTCTCTCCCCTCCTCCCACACTCCTCTCATAGCCAACACGCAATTCTACTGGGTTTTACATGTGTCATTGATCAAGACCTATTTCCATATTATTAATATTTGCACTGGGGTGATCTTTTAGGATCTATATCCCCAATCATATTCCCATCGAACCATGTGATCAGGCAGTTGTTTTTCTTCTGTGTTTCTACTCCCACAGTTCTTTCTCTGGATGTGGAGAGTGTTCTTTCTCATAAGTCCCTCAGAATTGTTAGATCAGGGGTACTTTAGCTAGGGTTCTAGGTATTTATTTTCTTAATTTTTATTTCTATAAATGTACTTTAGTATACTTTATTTCTTTCATGATCCTAGGCATTTTATGCATTTGAAAATATTATTCTGAAAAGAGGTCCATATTATAAAACCCCAGTGATCCTTTTAACCACTATATGTCAGAAGGTGTTCTATTTCTACTACTAACATAACCAATACTAATAAAACATTATTATATATGATCTATATTATATATATATATTCTATGATCTGTGCTCAAAAAAGCTAGATGGCACAGTGGAGTTAGGAAGATATGAGTTCAAATCTATCCTTAGACACTAGCTATGTAATCCTGGGCAAGTCACTTAACCTCAGTTTGCCTCAGTTTCCCCATTCCTTGCCTATGTCAAGGATCAAATGAAATCATATTGACAGTGCTTTGCAAATCTTAAAGTGTTCTATAAATGCTACTATAGCGATACATGTTTGAGACTATCTCCTTTTTTTTGACATTTCATATTCTCAAATCCCCCATCTTTCCATACACTTTGATTCACAAAGCCAGGATGATTAGGAAGCATTTTGGGGTTGGTTGGAAAAATCAAAGCAATGCAAATAAATATTAGATGAGTAATGAATAGCACTCCTGGAACACATATGCCCTCCTAGAACATTCATTTAAATGGTCTTCTGAATAAGAGAGAAACTCATGGTTTAAAATGTGTATATTTCCCTCCATAGTAAGAAATAGAAACCTATGAACTGAAATCTGGGTTGGTAAACCATAAGTGTAATAATTAGGATCTCGATGAAAAATTAAAAAGAAGAACAACTCTCAGATTTTTGTAAAAGAGTTGAATTTAAGAGTAAACAAAGGCACCATGACAGATAGAATGAGTGGATTTGATCATAGGATCATGGACCCAGTTTCCTCCTGTATAAAATGGGAAATCTGGATCAGACTGGGATGAGGTAAGAAGAAATAAGCATTTATTAACTGCCAGCCATGTGCTAGATACTGTGCCAAGTGCTTTACAATTATTATGTCTTTTGATACTCACAATAATCCTGGGAAGTAGGTGCTATTGTTATCCCCATTTTACAGATGAGGAAACTAAAGATCACTGTGGTTACAACTTGCCCATATAGTTAGCAGATTTGACTTCAAGTCTTCCTGACTCTTTGGCCCAGTATTCCAGCCACCAAGCTACCTCTAAGATGGTCTCTAAGACGTTTCCAGTCTCAACATTCAGAATGAGAAGGAAATTTAGAGACCATTTAGCAGATAGTGGCTCCACTCAGAACCTCCTTCTCCCCTGTCCCGTATGATCATAGATCTAGAGCTGGAAAGAACTTTAATCCAATCCTCTAATTTTACAGATGGGAAACTGAGACCCAAACAGAGTAAAATATCTTGCCTCAAGTCACATCAACAGGAGTGACTTAACTAGATTTGAAACCCAAACCACCTGACTCAGTTCCAGCACGATGCTGTACCCTATGCTGCGCTTTGTAAGTAGAGGAGACAACAAGGCTTGATAACAAAAATTGGGCTAGATTACTGGGCTTAGCCTAGTGACTGGATCAGGTTGAGAATGGAGAACACTAAAATATTTCTATTTCAATATTCAAATGAAATGAGTTTTCTGAGATTATTTACCCCCAAACTGAATGGCACACAGAGCATTCCAAATGCATCCAATTGCAGAATTGCCCAACACAGATAACTGGCATTTGATTTATTCGGGGGGGGGGGGGGGAATAGGAATGACTAACCATACAAGGCCAACAGCTTGTGCCTTCTTTTAAACAGACATAAAGCTATGAGAAAAATAAATAGAAATGCATCCAAGAGTCATCAACGTGTTTTCTCTCTGTTTGCGGCTAACAGAATTCACAGATCAAGTGGCCTACTGCCAGTTTTCCCTTTTGGTATTTAAAGGAGTCTTTGCTTAGTTCTAATTAGCAATGGGGTTTATAGGGGACTCTGCTTGAAAATGTTACCTGTGAGAAACTCTACCAGTCAAACCTCAGTCCCTCTGCAGCAATGCCTGGAGCACATGAGGCTTCAAGGACATCGCAGCTTTTTGGCCCTTAGGATCTCATTTTAATTCATTTGCCAAATGCAAAATAATTGCCATCTGTGAGAGCCAAATTTTAATAGCTTATGTGGATAGTTTATGGCATTTGGTTAAGCCGGAAATGATAGTGACTGGTATACTGGACTCTAGGTCTCCACTATGTGCCAGAGATTGAGAAGAGAAAGGGGGTTTGCATCTCTCACCTCCATTTCTTTGCATAGACTCTCCAATATGCTTTGAATGCACTTTCTCCTCCTCCTCCCAATCTTCCCTTCTTAGATTAGATCCTTAGCTTCCTTCCAGGTTCAATTCAGGTGCCTGCCCTACAGAAAGTCTTCCCTCATTTCCCTGATTTGTAGTATTTCTTCTTAGAATAGTTGTATTAATCAATATGTTCCAATGTGGCATCAACCATTAGACTGGAAGCCCCTTGAGGGTTTTTTTCTATTCATCCTGGCCAGACGGAGATCCACAATGCTGCCTGCTGCTAGACCTTCACCCTTTCTTTTTTCCCTTCTCCACTTTAGCTCTCAGAATAATAATCAATTTCCATGAGTGGCACCACTCCTGGAAAGATCATACCAATTGTGAGAGGATTTATGGTTAATATATATTGAATTATGGGGCAGCTGGGTAGCTCAGTGGATTGAGAGCCAAGCCTAGAGACGGGAGGTCCTAGGTTCAAATCCGGCCTCAGACACTTCCCAGCTGTGTGACCCTGGGCAAGTCACTTGACCCCCATTGCCTACCCTTACCACTCTTCCACCTATAAGTCAATACACAGAAGTTAAGGGTTTAAAATAAAAAAAAAAAAAAAAAAAGAAAAAAAAAAAAGAAAATATATATTGAATTATTTCTGTCACCCTATGGATCCACTCACCATCCCAGGGACTTCCTAGACCAAATCACCCCTCCCTGGTCACCATTCGTTTACATTTTTGTATATAAAAATGTAATAATATTTATAATAAAAATGATTTTTCCATTCATCATTCATTCATCACTAACAAAATTTAGACTCCCTGAGTTATAAACATTTAACTTGACTTCAAGTTTCTTCTGCAGTAAGATAGATAAATTAATAGGTCATTTACAAAACATTAAGACTAAAAATGCAAGTAAACAAGAGAGTAGCTGCTCTCAAGGAATTCACATTCTAATGGAGGGTGGGGAAAAAATGGAATGGAAGAAGAAAGATGGAATGGAAGGAGAAAGGAAGAATGGAGGAAGATAAGAAAGGAAAAAAGGAAAGGAGGGAATAGAAGAAGAGAGTAGAGAAACAAGAAGGTCCCTAAGACATTCTCAGTAAAATAATTCAAAAACATTTTCCCTGGTATTGCATACTAAAATGTAACCAAGAAAAGTTAATGTTTGCTTCTTTTTAAGCTCTCATAAAATACAAAAAGAAATGATAGATATGTTAACAGGACTTAGTATAGCATGTATACTCCAAAGAGCATATATGTTGCTATCATTCAGTCATCCCCACTCTTTGTGATCCATTTTGGAGTTTTCTTGGCAAAAATACTGCAGCAGTTTGTCATTTTCTTCTCCAGATCATTTGACAGATGAGAAAATGGAAGGCAAACAAGGTTAAATGATTTGCCCATTCAGGAAACCACTGAAGCTTGCTGAACAAGAGAATGCCATGGTCAGACCTACACTTTAGAGAAATCTGCTTGATAGATTAGAATTGGGAAGAAACTTGAGGCAGAAAGACATGTTAGAAGAGAACTGAAACACTCTAGGCAAGGGGTGATGAAGAATTGACTGTAGCTGTCACTGTATGTATAGAGAAAGAGGGTCATACATATGAGACATTGGGAAGGTAGAAACACAATTTAACAACAGAATATGTATGTAGGGTGAGTAGTTCTCAAGTGAGGAGTCAAGGATGACACCAAGATTGCAACCCTAGGCAACTAGAAGAATAGAAGTACCCTAGATGGTGTTGAGGAAATTGATAGAGGGAAAGGGTTTGGGGGGAGAAGATGAGAAATTCTGTTTGGGGATATGTTAAGTTAAAGATATCTATAAGCCATCTAGTTTGAGATATCCAAGAGGCAATTGGAGATGTGAGACTAGAGCTCAGAAATGATGGCTAAACATCTGGGTATCCTCAGCAAAGAAACAATCATTGAATTCATGGGAGCTTATGAGATCAGCAAGTGAAACAGTATAGAAAGAAAGGAGAAAATGTCCATAGACAGCATCTTGAGGGATAGTCAAGGTTAAAGGGAAAGATGCAGACATAGAACCAATTAAAAGAGTCTAAGAAGGAGGAGTCAAAAGTAAGCAGTATCCAAGAAACGTAGAGAGGAGAGAATATTCAGGAGAAGACAAGGAAGATGAGAACTGAAGTGAAACCAATAAATATGGCAACTTCAAGATCACTAGTAACTTTGGAGAGAGCCACAGCAATTGAAAAAGCCAGATTACAGAAGGCTTGACATCAATTGAAAGGGAAATGGAGGCACCAATTATAGATGACTTTCTTAAGGAGTTTGGCCATATTGAATGAGGACATGCTTTGAAAACCATAAAGCACCCTCCCGATACATATTAAGAGAAGAATAAAGAGAATACATATTAAGAGAAAAAATATAAAGTAACTTAATATAATGGAAAGCACACTGACTCTGGAGCCAGAGGACCTGAGTTTAAATCCTGTCTCAAAAGAATATTACTTTCTGGGATATAGCTTCCCTTGGCAAAATTTTGAGGCATAGATGGTTTGCTTTCCCAGCCTTACTCTCCGGTCTTCCAGGATCTCAGTGCCTCATGCCAGCACCTTACTCAGATCTGATGTGGGGTAAATTAACATCCCTCAGTTTTCCTCAGATATAAAATGAGTTTTGGAGTAGATGGCCCCTAAACTCCCTTCAAGCTCTAGCTCTGATTTCCTATAAATGTCTCTTTTTAGTCTTGGTATCCTAAAACTTGGTAAAGTACCTGGCACAGAGAAAACATTTCATTGTGATACTTAGTTCTCTCTTCTGTAAAAAGTTATAATTTGTTATTGTTGAATCGTTTCAGTCTTGACCAACTCTGCATGATCCCATCTGGGGATTTTCTTGGAACAGATATTGGAGTGGTTTGCCATTTCCTTCTCCGATTCATTTTATAGATGAGAAAACTGAGGCAAATAGGGTTAAGTGACTTGCCCAGGGTCACACAGCTAGTGAGTGTCTAAGGCTGGATTAGGACTCAGGAAGATGAGTCTTTCTGATTCTGAGCCTAGGGCTCTATATTCTGCACAATTTAGTTGCCCCTGAAATGGTTATAATACTTGGGTATAATAATACTTCACAGGATGTAGAAGGTATGCTGGAGTTGGAGTCGGATAACTCGGGTTCAACTCTCAGCTCGGCTTTTCACTATCTTGGACAAGTGCCTTAAGCACTCTGGGCCTCAGTTTCCTTCTCTGCAAAATGATGGGGTTGGGCTTGATGATCTCTTCACTCAAAAGCTTCCAGCTCTAAAATTGTAATCCCAAATGAAATCTCCAACCAATCCACCAGATGGCAGTGTAAGTTCATTTTTCTAGATCAGTCCCTACAAGCAAAGTACATTTTCAAATCTATTTCCTTTCACATACACATCCCAAAAGATTTAACTGAACTGTGTCAGCTGTACAGTGGGTACAAGATAAATGTTCCTTGGCTGACCCATCTATCGATACATCAATCAATATGTATTATTAAGCATTACCCCAGGCACTAGAGCTGGGTGCTCGAATTTTATCAAATACAATGATCCTTCCTCAACATGAGCTTCCATTCTATGGCAGGAAGGGAGTAGACAAGTTCATATAAAAATGAATACAGTATAAATTTGAAGCATATACCCACATGCAGCATAAGTACATATACATATATACAGACAAAATAGTTAAATACAAGATAGGGAGGGAGAATGTGAACAGTCAAAGGTCTCAGGGAAGGTGTCCAGCAAAAGAAGGGGCCTGAGGTCTCTTTTAAAGAAGAATCTCTTTGAGATAGAGATAAGAAAGCTGTGTTTTCCAGACATGAAGGTTCAACTAATACAAGGACACAGAGATGGAGATGGTTGATGATGGTTGATGAGGAAAGCCAGGTAGACTGAATCCCAGAGCTCCAGAGGGAGAGAAACTTCCATAAAGATTAGAAAGCTAGTTTGGATCCAGGTTATATAGGCTAATTTTCTCAAAACACAACCACCTTTGATTTTGTTGTTTAAATAACAACTTTGGATCCTACTTAATAAACGTTTAAAGTGTAAACTATCCTATATCTATGATGGCAAACCTATGGCATGTGTGCCAGAGGGGGCTGCCCTCCTCCCCCTCTCCACCACACCAGAGGACATTTTTCACATCACCTGCCCCTCTGCCCAGCAGCCAATGGGAGTGTTTCCTCTCCACTGACTAGGGTAAGGGGGCAGCTCACATACAGCATTTAAGCACTCGATCTCTAAAAGGATCACCACCACTATTCTATATTAACCAGAGAATATAAACACTAAAACCTGATGCAAAAAAATTAATTTTTTCTTCTGGCAATCACTACCCTAATGCAATTCTGTCCAATCTTAACATCTGCAAGTAGCAATTATACTCCAATAGAAAATAGTCAAGACAGAAGTCCTTCTACTTTCCTGGAGGAATGCATTCTTAAACATTACCATCACCTATTTTCCTAACTCCCAAATGGTTTTATGGAAGTTAGACAACTCCATGTCAGAAAAGCCTCATCCAGATATAACAGGAAGGGAATAAGCATTTATCTAGCTCCTACTACATGCCAGGCATTGGGCTTAGTATCTTATATGTGTTATCTCATTTGATCCTCACAGCAGTTGTTATTATCTTCATTTAACAGTTGAAGAAACTGAGGCAAATTAACGACTTACCAGGATCATGAAGCTAGCAAGTGGAGGGAAAGTGGAGGGAGAAATGGGGATAAGAACTCATGTCTCTCTAACTCCAGGCCTTCCCAGCTGCCTAACATTGAAAGACATACAAATATATTCCCAAGGAATGGCCCCTACTGAGAAAGCATCGGCACCCTCCCTCATGGAGAGCACCAGGTCACTGTGTCCAAAGACTAACCATAACATGCTATGAGAAGGCTTGTGGACTTGGAGTCCAAGGTTTGAATCCTGACTCTGATACATGCTAGACACGACCTCTTCATGTCCCACTGCTCTAGATTTCTCTCTAATGTCCCAGGAACCTCTTCATCCTGAAAGAACACATCCTCCGCTCTGGGGGACTCATACCTTTGTCAGGATCCTCTCTTCCTTCAGGGTAGGGACTGACTTTTGTCATTGCATCTCTAGTCGGACAAGAGTAAGTCAGACATAGAGCAGGTGCTTAATAAACATTGATGATTGATTGATATTGGTCGAGTCCCTTGCTCATTTTAAGCCTCCCTTTGCTCACATGTCAAATGAGAGGAACTGGACTAGGTAACTTCAAACTACCCTTCCAGCACTAAATTAATCATCTTTTGATCCTAAGTACCAAGACACTGGGAAATGGTTCTCATTTGGGAATGTAAGCTCCTTACTAGGAGGGATTGTTTCATTTCTCGTGTTTGTATCCCCAGCACCTAGTATACAACAAGCATTTAATAGATGTGTGTTGATTGGGGAAACAGCAAAGGGAGAAGAGGAGACAGACAAAACTTCTAACCCCAGACTCATACCTGGGCAAAGGAGGCAGAGAAAGGGCCTTGGGAGGTGGAGAAGGGGTTCAAAATCTTTCCCACCACCACCCCTAGCCTGCAGCACCCCTCAATGCGGTGTAAGACTCACACCCAACAGAAAGCTGGGGGGGGATGACTTAGGATCACTTTATTTTCTCCTTGGTCAGGGCGGCAATCCAGGCTTGAACGGGCTGGGTCCGAAGGGGAGTAGCGTCATGCCCAAGGGAACAGACAGGGTGTCTAAGACGCTGCAACGAAAAGCAATTCATCTTCCCCTCAGCGCTGTCCACACCCCGAGTGGAGCCCCGCTGCACACCGCCGCAAACTTGGTCAGAGGTGAAAGTCCAACGGGAGGAAATTAGGAAGTCTGGAAGGAACCGAGATGAACCGGTGCCCTGAGCGGATGCAGCCGAGGGGACCGTACTGTTCCTTGAAGTACCGGCCCCTTCTCTGGAGTTCTCTTGGAGTTAAACGCAGTAAATGCCAGCAGATGGCAGCAAGAAACCACGGGAAGATGCAACTGACAGTCTCTGGCTGCTTCCGGTCTCTATCTGTGGTCCTACAGCATGTACCAAGGGGACAGCAGTCCTCCTACTCATCACGTCCGTGCTCATCGTGCCCATTTTCATCTTCAGCAGCAGCAATGACGACGATGACCTAAATAACAATAACTGGCATTTTCAGAGCGCCTTACGCTTCTCAAAGAGCTTTACATTCATTTGCTTTGGGATCCTTGATTCTGTGTTTTTTTATTTCTTCAACGACGTACCTACAGATAAGACTAAGACGGGCTGCTCTGCCCATAATTGTTCTACAGACCAAGACAGAGACGGAGGGAGGGAGAGGAATAGGGGTGCAGTTGGAAGGGGGCGGTGAGAGAGAGAGAGAGAGAGAGAGAGAGAGAGAGAGAGAGAGAGAGAGAGACTGAGACTGCTCCACCCATGATTGTTCTCCACCCATGATTGTTCTACACATACACACACACATTCCTTGGGTTGTAGAAGCTAACTTCAGGTACAAATGTCTATTTGCTATTTTGCTAGCAATCAATTGTTGGGGTTTTGTTTTGGTTTGGTTTGGGGAGTTTGGAGGGGTGCACACTTAAACCCGTAATAAGGGAAACTACTTGAAGATTAACACTGGAGAGGATATGTTATCAGAGCCCAAGGGTAGCACACCCTGCAATTGAGCAAAATCAGCTCCATAAACAATGGGTGAGCTACTCCCAGAGGGCGAGTTTCTTTTGCTGAGGCAAACTGGTAAATTCTTACAATCTTTCATTCACATAAGGGTTTGGGGTGGGGTACTGTTTGTGTTTTGGTAGATTTTTCCTGATTTCGGAAATGAATTTCTTTCTGAGGAATGTTTTGAAAGGATTACACGGTTTTGTTTTGTTTTGTTTTAACATGTTGATGGGTTCGAATATTTAACTAAAAAAAAAAATAAAATAACTTGGAGGAAATCAAAGGAAACCTCAGTGCTGGGAACTCGTGAAGCTTCCGCCAGCATTCATTGTGAGGGCTGCTATAGTTTCCATCTCTTTTCTCCAACAAAAGGCTTCTCAGGCTTCTGTAGTGCTGAAATAGGGAGTTCTAACTGCCACTGAATGGTGTCTGATCTGCCTCACTATGCTGCATTCAAATCTGCTGGAGAAAGAAGTTCTGAACAGCCTTCTTTCCCTTTGTTACCAAGGAAAATGAAATTGAATAGAAAGACAGTGCTACCCAGACCTTAAAAATGTGATTAACACCTAGATGAAAGATCAAACTGCCAGTAAGAGAAAATGATGGTCAAGGGGAGAAAGGGAATTTAGAGACAGTATGAAAATGATGTCTTAGGTCCTATTCAGGACTGGGTTAGTCCATTCAATCATTAAACACTTATTAAGCACCTACTAAGTGCCGAGCACTGTGCTAAAGGCTGAGAAGTAATTGCCAGTAAAGAATCATTATTCCTATGATTCTTCCTCCATGTGATAGATATCTTCTTTTCTCATGAACTTCACATCAACATTTTCTGAAATCCTAAGATCCCAGTAAATCCTCCCCCACCCAAAAAGCTGTTCTGTCTAACAAAGAAAGGGAGAATAAAGCAGTTTAGTAAAATTAACCAAACAAATCAAAGAAGTCTGAGAGAATATGCAATATCCCACACCCAGATTGCATCTCTTCTGCAAAACAAAAGAGGAGGTATGTGTTCTCTCTCCTTTGAGGCCGAGTTTAATCATTATAATTAAATAGCATTCAGTTTCAATTTTATTATCATTGATATTTTTATTTGTATTGTCATAGTCAATATGTACATGGTTTTCCTGGTTTTTCTTTGACTTGTATCAGTTTATGTGTAATGCCCTCTCAGAAGTACTCCATTCAATTTGCACTTCATGGAGTTGGTTTGCCAAAGGACAGCTACTATCTTAGGTTCAAGAGTACTTTTCAGGTCCCACTCCTAAAACTATACAACTCAAAAGTCACCATTGGTGTGCTTCTCATTAACAATTAGACAGTAGATATGATTAACTCAATTTAGCTAAGGTGGCATAGTATAACAGTAGCTACAAAATATACCATCCCCAAATTTGGGGTGCATTATCCCATGGACACCCCAACATCAATGGAAAATGTGGGCACAAATGGGAAGTGATGCAACATTTCTGCAGGGAAGGTCAATCAGATGGAATCCCATGATCACTTTCCAAAGTGAACCTTCAACATGTACAAATGACCTCATCCCATCTCATCTTCTTCAGCAGATTGCCTCCACTATTATCCCCATTCTCTCACTTATCTTTGATCTGTAATATAATCAAAGTCCTAGATGAAGGCTTCCAGGTGGTCAGACAGAGAAGTACTGTGATGGATTTATGGAAAGCCATAGAAAACAGTCACATAAGAGAGACATGGGTAGACTACAATTTATTCTGGTGGAGGAACTGATTGTCCACACTAATGAAATCCCAAGATCTCAGTTCTGAAGTGTTATTCACTAGAAATGGCAAATCAGAGTGAGGCACCAGAATGGGGCACTGATTACTAGGAAGAAAAGAAAGAAGGACATGAAAAACAAACCATCTGGCTCATCATTTTACCTAGGAAGCACCTTTCCCAAAAGACCCAAAGTTCTATACTTCAAAGTTGCCCATCTGAAACCAGAAAAAAAAATTTACTAAATTATTTTGAAAGACTTCTTCATATACATGCTAATGAAGTATTATTGATTAGATTGAGCAAGAATGAGGAATCTCTGATCTGAAAGCTAGTCATATATGTATAAGACATTTATTAAGTGCCTACTATGTACCAGGCACTATACTAAGCCCTAGAAATGCAAATAGAAACAGAAATGATAGTCATTGCCCTCAAGGCACTTGCATTCCAAAAGTGGAAGGGTGGGAGGAGAGATCTGAAAAGGGGGAAGACCGAAGAGAGATGAAGGTACCTGGGACCAAAAAACCCAGCCAAGAGTAGAATGAAGATTGACCAGCCTGGGCCCTTTTTCAAAATGGAAACCTCAGGAGGAACTCACCAATGAGAAAAGGGGGCTGGTATGACAGATGGATATTTCATAGTGAAGAAATTTATATAATAATCTGTGTAATGATATTGACTGGACATAGCGGCTCCAGAAGAGAAAGGTAGATTTGGGAAGCCAAAGAAGGGAGCAATATACATAATGAATCTAACAATATAAATGAAAACACCACTAAAAGGCATCCAAACTCAAAATCATTGCAATCTCTTTTCTATTGAGATGTCAGAGATAAAAATGGGAGAAGCACTGATTCTGGAGTCAGAGAATCTTTTCTCTAATGTTGCTGTCTTTGTCTCTTACTCCTAGACCCTCAAGTTGGACTAAATGGCCTTTTGAATGCCCTTCCAGCTCTCAATCTATGATCCTTATCTTATTGGTTTATTTTATTGGTTTATTATTGATTATCTTTTTGGCTTACTACTTTTCTGTAGTAGTTAAGTAAGAGAACTCAAGGGAAAGTTGAATGTGGTAGAGTGGAGGGGTATATTGTCAGCTAGGTGGTTCAGTGGATAGAGGGCTAGGTCTAGAGTCAGGAAAGCTTATCTTAGTGATTTCAAATCTGGCCTCAGACATTTACTAGCTGTATGACCTTGGGGAAATCACTTAACCCTGTTTGCTTCAGTTTCCTCATCTGAGCTGGAGAAGGAAATGGCAAACCATTCTAGTATCTTTGCCAAAAAAAATACCAGGTGGGGTCATAAAGACTGAAATATATAGAGGAGTATATATGGGAAATAATGGGGAGATGGGAGATTGCAAAATGATTGTAATATAAAAAACTTGCAATAAACCTTTTTTAAAAGCCATACAGGGGGCAGTTGGGTAGCTCAGTGGTTTGAGAGCCAGGCCTAGAGACCAGAGGTCCTAGGTTCAAATCTGATCTCAGACACTTCCCAGCTGTGTGACCCTGAGCAAGTTACTTGACCCCTATTGCCTACCCTTACCAGTCTTCTGCCTTGGAGCCAATACACAGTATTGACTCCAAGAGGGAAGGTAAGGGTTTAAAAAAAAAAAAAAAAAAAAGCCATACAGAAGATAGGAAGTGAAGACAGGTAACAAGATAGATACACAAGTGTAAGCACAGATTTGAAAGATTAGCAGCAGGAATGTTCAAGTTCAGAATGAGCTAAGGCTGGTGAGGGAAACTAAGATATGTTTTCTTATTTAGCTAGATTAGGAGAAAGGGGAGAATCAAAGTGACAAGTCCATTTCTCAACATGGATAGGAGGATGATAAAAGACAAGTCATAAAACAAAGAACTATTCAATTTTTATTTTGCTTCAATTTCCCCTGCCAAAAAGAATGATTATTTATGTGAGAACAGCACAAAATGACTAATAAAGAATTGGTATCCAATATAAGTCAGGGAATGGATGCCCTTGATAAGGACAAGTCCCTTCATATAGCTGAACTTCACCCTAATGGAAATGAAAGACATGGCAGATATAACTGATGAACTTTGAAAGATCATGTGGAAGGAATGGGAGAAATACCACAAAACTGCAGAAGAATCAATGTCCTCTCCTCAAGGAAGGGGAAAAAAGAGAGTCTGCATCAATGATTTTGTCTATAATTCTTGGCAAAATTCAAGAAAGTGTTATTAAAATTATGTACATCTAGAAGAAGAAGTGGTTATCCTACAGACATGTCCTCATCAAGTCATACCAGACTAAATTAATTTTCTTTTTAATGGGGTTACTAGATTTTTCCCTAAAGTGCTAGAGTAGAAGGATATAACGATTTGAAGATATGGAGGAAGGGAAGGGTTTAATCCACTCTCATTAAAAATAGATTCCTCAGAGGATAGAGAGGTGCCTCAGTGGATTGAAAGCCAGTTCCAGAGACAGGAAGTCCTGGTTTCAAATCTGACCTCAGGTACTTCCTAGCTCTATGACAAGGCAAGTCATTTAACCCCATTCTGCCTAGCCCTTATCCCTCTTCCACCTTGGAACCAAAAATGGTATTGATTCTAAGATGGTTGATAAGGATTTTTTTAAATAGATTCCTCCAGAACTAAACCTGGGACAGAGGGTCCAGAGCAAAGGGATCCTAAGTGGGAAAAAGAATGGCTTCAGTGCCTCAGCTTCCTGGATCCAAGAGTGATTCCTACCCTGCCAAAGGAGTTCTCTTTTCATTGAGGGATAGAGCTTGGGACAGAACAGCCAGACACCAGGCTTTCAGTTCCCACAGTGTAGTTTAGGCTCTTATTATCCCTTATCTAGATTATTGAAGTAGCCTCCTAATTAGGATCCTTGACTCAAGTCTCTCCCCATTCCAATCCACACAGCTGCCAATATGATATTCTACAGAACTTCTGATCATGCCATTGGCTTGCACAAACACCTGACTGACTAGAGATTAAAATACAAACTCCTCTATTTGGCATTTCATTCCCTCCACACTGTGGCTCCATTCTATCTTTTTAATTTTATTACATATTGCTTCCTTTCATACCCTCTAGGTTCCAGCCAAACTAGCTGATTTACTATGCCAGAAATTCAATATTCCATCTCTGGTCTCTGTGACTTTGCACAGGATATTCATCATGCCTGAAATGTATACCCTTCTCACCTCTGACTCTTGGAATCACTAGCTTCCTTCAAGACTTAGCTCAAGGTCCATCTCTTAACCAAAGTGAATCCTGACCCTTTCAATTACTGATTCTCTTCCTGCATTCCCTCCCCAGCTTATTTTTATTTATTTTCTAAAATATTATGTATTCTACATGTTTTTATATATTTGTCTATATACATGTTGTTTTCAATAGAATGTGAATTCTAGAAATGCTTATTAAATCAATTGTCAACAGTTACTTACTATGGGGGTTATGGGAATGTTCAGCAACAATTAGTACTTCTTTTGTGAGGGCTTAGCTAAACCCTTTTCAGGGATGTTCAATCCCCCTTTGGTGTCCACCTGCCATCCAGCTCTCAACTGTGGCTCTAAGAAACCATAACATGCAGAGTAGCCACATTCCTGTAAAGCATCTTGGCAAATGGGGTAAACCAGATTGAGGGCAACAAAAAAGCCTCAGAGCGGGGGCAGCTGGGTAGCTCAGTGGAGTGAGAGTCAGGCCTAGAGACAGGAGGTCCTAGGTTCAAACCCAGCCTCAGCCACTTCCCAGCTGTGTGACCCTGGGCAAGTCACTTGACCCCCATTGCCCACCCTTACCACTCTTCCACCTATGAGACAATACACCGAAGTACAAGGGTTTAAAAAAAAAAAGCCTCAGACCCATCATTGAGTTAAGAAGGTGTCTACCCAAGGCATGTGAACTCTTCTCCTGGTGGAAGGAGTGGATGAAGACAATTTGTTCCAATAGCCAGGAAGGTAGTTAAAGCAGGACAATGGAGAGCACTTAGACCTTGGTTAACTGGGGTTTTTTGGTTTTTTGTTTGTTTATTTGTTTGTTTTTTGCCATGGGGTAACCAGATTTAGTAGCCTACCTAGTCTATCAACAATGGAACAAATAGATACAATAGTGAAATAAATAGTCAATACATTCAGTAATATGACATTTGCTTTTCTAATTCAATTCTGGGTATCCTGGAGTTGCATCCTCAAGTAATTTTTATAATACAGGTTAAATGAAAACATGGAGGAACAAATTGTCATGGACCACACTTTCATAAAATGTAACCTTTGGACACTTGTGCCTAGACTTTAGCAAATCTGTCTATGATACACATAGTGGAATGGAATAAATATTAGTGCATTCATTGACTTGGCATTTGTTTTTATGACTCAGTTCTGTGCATTCTGGAGAAATGCTAAGTGATCACTTGGTGCCTGGTTTCTTTTGGTCATTGAAATCACTAGCAGTATGTCTGATATAATGGTAAGATTGAGGTTAGGTGTGTTAATGCATTTTGGACAAAATTGGCTATCTAGTGTTTTCCATTTTTTAGTTTACTCTTGTAGACCAGCTCTCTGTCATTAATTAAACATCTGTTCATCTCTTGTTGCCATTCTCTTATTGCTTCTTACCTGTCACTGAGTTTCGCACTTAGGAGTTATAAAAATTGTGGACTCTCAATCTAGATGACCCCAGCCCTAGAAAAGGCTGAAGGGCATCAACTCCTTCAGCAATGAGTGTTCAGGGGACAGATAGTAAGGGAATTCAGATTATCTTCATTTGGAAGGCCAGGAGAAAAGAAAGACCTGAGAGGTCCTTGGAAGATGGCCTGGGATGAGGAGAGGAGAGGGGAGGGGGAGCGTAGAGGAAGGAGCTAACTGTCACATTGTAAAATGACATGTGTCCACATTCATAATGAAGGGAAATGCTTAGATTATTAGATAGATACTCTTGCATGAATGCCTTCCATGATGTGGGAGATCCAGAGAATGAAACCCTCCCCTATTTTGAGGCACATGAGGGAGAGTACCTCCCCAGGTAACTTCCCCTTCTTATTTACTGATTCCTTACAGATTCCCACTTCCTGCAGTCTTGCTTCTTACCTCCCTTTCCCAATAATGGCTCTCTGAAGTGAGCCTCTAAGTACCCAACACAGAAACAGAATGTCCAACTCTCTCTGTGATGTCAAATATATTGTGTTAGACACTTACAAGCCTTACATTCTTCAGATCTTCAGGGAAGAAGAAATAAGAATTGGCTATTTCAGGATATAGAGGAATATTCCTTTTGAGGGTCAATAGGATTTCCCTCATTCCAGGCATTCCACAAATTGTCCAATCTAAAACAGAAGGTTTTGGTCATTGAAGCAACAGTACCTCACTCCTTTCCACGATTCTTTTTATATACAGGAGCATCTCTAAGACTGGCTTCTCAAAATTCCTCTCTAACTCATCAATCATCTTTTTAAAGCTTGGACACGGGGCAGCTGGGTAGCTCAGTGGTTTGAGAGCCAGGCCTAGAGACAGGAGGTCCTGGGTTCAAGTCTGGCCTCAGACACTTCCCAGCTATGTGACCCTGGGCAAGTCACTTGACCCCCATTGCCTACCCTTACCACTCTTCTGCTTTGGAGCCAATACACAGTATTGACTCCAAGATGGAAGGTAAGGGTTTAAAATAAAATAAAATAAAATAAAGTTTGGACATCTTGGAAAATCTGACCTCAGACCCCATTAATTTCTTCACGCTTTTTCTTTTGTTCTTATCCAGCTTTTATATATCTAGTTGTTTTTTCTTTATCAAGAGAGAGTGAATTTTGATGTATTCTGGCATAATGACCCTCTTCAGTGTCTGTGCCTCCATCTTATACTCTCCCTTTTGCAAAACTGAGCCTCTTTCACTTTCACCAACAAATTTCTAACACCTTCACCTTGAAATTCTCAGCTGATTCTTCTATAGTATATATACTGTGTGCTTTGCATTCATTCTTGGCAGAGTAAGCAGGATACATAGAGTAGGTCCTGGTCATCTTCACAGATTTGAATTTCTAGGTGTTAATTACAGGTGGCCTGGCAACTAGTGTCTTGCAATAAATGGTGCCTGAACTATTTGATAATTATTTCTAGAACCTCCAGGTGCTTATTAGGCTTCAAGTCTCTAGGCTGAATGATTGGACACCAGACAAGTCAATGGTGCAAGGGCTTATTCCCATCTCCATTGGATACACTCCTTGCAAAAGCTGTATCCACAGTCAAGAGTCACTGGTTTAGTGAAGTAATACAAGCAAATGGAACAAGTGAGTTCTATCCTGAGATTTGTAATCATATCATTAATATCCATGTTCCTAGGATCCCATATCTAGGCTTTGTAGCCAAGACCTGGCAATTTCACCTTTGCAGCATCTCTAGAATACACCCTCTTCTCTCCTCTGACACTGCCACCACTCTAATCTAGTTCCTCTTCACCTCATACCCAGATTTTTTCTGAGCTTGGTTAGACATAGAAGAATCCATGGTCCATTGCAACCTATGTGACCCCGGACGAGTTTATTAATTCTCATTTGCCTAGCCTTTGTCCTTCTATCTTAGAGCTGGGAAAGTAAGGGCTAAAAGAAAAAAGGGGGAAAGTCTTTACTAACCCCATTCCTCCCATGAGCAGACCTCACCAGACTAATTATTTGCCAGTGATTTGCTTCTTGAGAATGAAGGTGAGCATGGCTGAAAGCCACCACTAAACTACGTTCATAAATGTTTAATGTCCCCATCTCTCCATGTTCTGCTAGGTTGTCAAAAAGTTCACACACTGTAAAAAAGGCAGTAAAAAGCTTGTCCCCTAATATGAGTTATTCAAAGGAAAGGGAGAGTTTTACACCCATCAAATGTGTCAAGAATAATTAAATGAGTTTCAATGTTGGCTAAGAACAGTTGGACAATGACAGTCACACTTATTTATTGCAGATTAAAAAATTTAGAGTGCAATCTGGCAACTCAGAGTAAAAATGATAAAGATGACCATACTGTTTGATCTAATAATTTCATCTCTTGGAATATACTTTGAAAGAAGTATTAAAAAGAAGCAAGCAAAGATAAAGGTATTTGTTTAAAGACCTTTGTGGTAGCAGTATAAGTCATTGCAAAAAGCTAGAAACAGCCTAAATGTCCAATAATAAGTAATAAAAATTAATGTAGTGAGAGGAAGGACATTATAGTGATAAACTACTAGCCTCAGAGCCAAGAAAACCAGGCTTGAAGCATAACCCTGGACAACTCCCAACTTCACAGTTCCCTAAATTATAGTCTAAGACTAAGTTTAGAAGATGCTCATTTTCTTTAGTAGAAGTTCCTTACTATGCAGATTAAATGACAGGTGAGATGGCATGCTTTAACACATAGTTAAGACCAATGAGCATTTTGTGCTTTGTGCACAAGAATTTGTGAAATCATGTAAACTCAAAAGAGAAGAGTACAAGAGCACACACTAACTATAAGCAGATGAGGAAAAATGAATGAGAATGAATAGACAAAGAATCTTAATAAGGACTTGAAGGGGCTAAAAAAATTCATACTTTATGCATTGAATTAATTTATTTAAATATAAAGAGTTACTAACCAACTTAAGTTAGTTGAATTGATGTTTAGTGTGAATTTTAAGTAAAATTTGTATATTCTTTTTAAAGGGAGGCAAGACAAATTTAGAGTAAACAACAATACAGATAAAATATACAAAGATATCCACAGACATCAGGGCAAATTTTAACAAAGGGATGCACATTCAAAAGCCTATTGAATGTCAGTACACAAGGAGTTCATTAGGATGGGGGTTAACAGAGCTCTTAATCACTGAGATTTACTTGGATGATCTTCAACCTATTCTGCCTTTTAACTCCATATGCCTATGCCTTCTGCTTCCCACTGCAGTCATGAGAGTGAAATACTGCCATTTAAGATTTATGGCATATTAGCATGTTCGTATGCTCCTGGGAAGCAATCATCTGCTCACATATTTAAAATATTAGAAGGGACATTGTCAGTCATACTGAGCTATATATAGAAGCATATTAAAATGGATAATTGAGCTGACTTTTCTCCCCTCCCCTCTTGTCCATCTCAAGGCTGATTTATCGGCACCTGCTATTCTTTCCCCTCCCTGTGTCCATCTCTCTCACAAATATTCTCTGTTGGTCTTAAACAAAAAATAAGTTGTCCTTGATAATTGTTTTTACCTAGTAGCTGGACTAAATAAATTAATGACCCAACATTTCTTCCTCATTATCTCTTTTCTTTCCCCTCATGGAATAATGTACATCCCATGGTCTCTCTTTGTACTTTTTCTGTCACAGCTTACAGCTAAGTTATTTTTAACTCAAGCAAAATCTTTCTTATATTTTTAGTCCTTAATCTCATTTCTTTGTCCTTTGCAAATTGTATTTAATAAATATTTGTTGAACTGAATCAAACATAATATAGATTGTCAAGAACATGAAGAAATGTTTATGGGGAAATACTTTTTAAAAGTTTTAGAAGCCATTTGGAATCTCCTTGCATAATACCTTGAATGCTATACCAAGGAATACATATTTTAATCATATATGTAAAAGGAAATCATTTATGGGGTTTTTAAGCCAGAGAGTGATGATCATGTCTGTGCTTTAGAAAGATCATTTTAGTAATTGCTGTACAATGGATTAGAGTAGGGAGAGATTGGAGGCATAGAGACCAATTAGGAGTATAGAATGATAGCTCAAGTATGAAGAAATCCTGAATCTGGTGGGAGTTATGGGATTTTTAAAGGAGAACAGATAAGTGAGTTGATAGTACTTAACAATGAATTGCAAGGAATAGAGATAAAGTAAAAGGAAGAATCCAAGATTTCCAAGGAGGTTCCAGTGAAAAAAATTCTAAAGTAGTCTGGCAGGAACTAGGTATAGATCAACATCTCACACCTTATAGCAAGATAAGTTCAAAATGGGCACATGATCTAGACATAAAAGGTCAAGTAAATTAGTAGAACATGGAAAAAGTACCTTTCAGATCTCTGAATAGGGGAAGAAGAGTTCAAAATCAAACTAAAGATCAAGAGTTTCAAACAGGAGGTAATGTGGATAATTTTGATTACATAAAACTAAAAAGCTTTAGTACAAACAAAATCAATGCTGCTAAAATTAGAAGAAAAGTACAAATAGAAATTTTTTTCAGCAAATTTCTCAATAAAAGTCTTATTTTTCAGATATATAGGGAACTTAATCAAATGTATAAAAATAAAAGCCATCCTCCAGTTGATAAATGGTCAAAGGATATGGACAGGCAGTTTTCAGAGAAAGAAATCCAAATTATCAATAGTCATATGAAAAAATGCTCTACATCAGTGATGTCAAATTTAAAAAGAAACAGAGGCCACTAAACCATACAAAAAGATTCCTATAGGCCATATTTTTTTTATAAAACCACATAACATTATGTGTGTATATGTACATATACACACATACATATTCTATTGCATTTTTATTTTGTTAAATATTTCCCAATTATATTTTAATCTGGCCTGCAGGCCATGTTTGATACTTTTGCTCTAAACTACTAATGATAGAAAAATGTAAATTTTTTAACTCTGAGGCACCCCCCACATCCATCAAACTATCTAAGATAACCAAAAAGGGAAACAACAAATGTTGTCGAGGTTATTGAAAATAGGTATACTAAGGAATTGTTGGTGGGGCTGTGAAATAATGCAACCATTCTGAAAAACAATTTGGAACTATGCCCAAAAAATTATTAAATTCTGTGTACTCTTTTAACTAACAATACTGCTACCAAGTCTATACTCCAAAAAGATCACAGAAAGAGGAAAAGAACTCATAAATATGAAATATGTATAATAGCTCTTGTAGTGACAAGGAAATGGAAAACAAGAAGATGCCTATCTACTTGGAAATTGCTGAACAAGTAATAGTATATGAATGTGATGGAATAATTTTGAGCTTTAACAAATAATGAAGGGAATGGTTTCAGAAAAAACTAGGAAGATTTGTATAACCTGGTACAAAGTAAAGTAAGCAGAACCAAAACAACAATTTATATATTAATATTATAAAATAATCAATTATGAAAGACTTAATAAATGATCACTACAATGACCAAGAACAAGTCATAGGACTTGTGATGAAACATACAATCCACCCTCCAGAAAAAGAGCTAATGGTATCATTGTGCAAATATTTCCTTCTCTTTCTTTCTTCCTCTCTTTTTTGAGGACATAGTTATTGTGAGAATTTGTCTTGAACAACAAACGTATTTATATGAGTTTTGTTTTTCTTGCCTTAGTGGATGGTGGAGGAAAAGAGAAAGAGAGAATTCAGAACTAAAAAGAAAAGAAAACTTCAAGAAAAGAAAAAAAAAACACTCTAAGAACTAAACGTATGCTCTTTTAGAGCAGAATCTGCAAATTGGGAATAATATGTGTCATTGATCACAATACAGATGATCTGAAAATAGAGGTCCTTTTTTTATGCATGGAAAAGAAAAGGCAAAACTAAACAGAAAAAAAAAACATCAATTGTAGGCTGTATGAGAATTTATATAAATCAAACTAATTAGAAATTATTGGACCAGCACTCTATGAGGCAGTCCTGAGCAGGCATGAAGCTAAAAGATGTACCCTTTCCTCCAGTGTCAGAGAAGACATTTTCTCTGTCTTTTTTTTTTCCAGAAGAATCCCAGAGCAGAGACTCCTTCCACTTAGTTGTAGGATCCAAATTGTTTAACTGCCTCTTCCTGAAGAATGAAAAGAGGTTTTATCCTGGGGAGAACATATTTTTTGTGAATTCCCTAGAGAAGAAGGGCTCAACAAATGACTACTGTCTCTGAGTATTCTCTTTCCAACTCTTACTAATGGGCTTTGTTGGAAATATATAGAAATGTTGGTGGTTTATGTGGGTTTGTTTTGTATACTGTAACTTTGATAAAGTTATTATTTCAACTAATTTTTTAGTTGGTTCTCTAGATTTCTCCTAGTATACCATCATATTATCCACAAGGGTGATAATTTAGTTTCCTCATTACCTACTTTAATTCCTTCAATTTCTTTTTCTATTCTAATTGCTAAAACTAGAATTTCTAGTACTATTTTAAATAACAGTGGCAATAATGGACATCCTCGCTTCACTACTGATCTTATTGAGGCTTCTAATATATCTCCATTGCAAATGATACTTGCTAATGGTTTTAAATATATATTATTTATTATTTTAAGGAAAGGTCCTCTTAGTCTTTCTAGTGTTTTCAATAGGAATAGGTGTTGTATTTTGTCAATAGCTTTTTTTACATCTATTAAGATAATCTTGTGATTTCTATTAGTTTTATTAATATGGTCAATTCTGCTGATAGTTTTCCTAATATTAAACCAGTCATGCATTCCTGGTATAAATCCCACCTGGTCATAGTGAATAATCCTTGTGATATATTGCTGTTGTCTCTTTGCTAGTACTTTATTTAAGATTTTTGCATCAATATTCACTAAAGAAATTGCTCGGTACTTTTCTTTCTCTGTTTTGGCCTTCCTGGCTTAGGTATCAGTACCATATTTGTGTCATAAAAAGAATTTGGAAGGATTCCTTCTCTGCTTATTTTGCCAAATAGCTTGTTGAGTATTGTGATTCTTTAAATATTTGCTAGAATTCAGTTGAAAATCCATCTGGCCTTGGGGGGGGGGGGGCGTTGTTTCTTAGGGAGTTTATTAATGGCTTGTTCAAAATTTTTTTCTGAGATGGGATTATTTAAGGATTCCATTTCCTCTTTTATTAATCTAGGCAGTTTATATTTTTGTATGTATTCATCCATTTAACCTAGATTATCAGATTTATTGTCATATAATTGAGCAAAATAGCACCTAAGATTACTTTAATTTCCTCTTCACTGGAGTTGAAATCACTCTTTTCATTTTTGATACTGGTAATCTGATTCTCTTCTTTCCTTTTTAAAATCAAATTAACCAATGTATTATCTAATTTATTTGGGTTTATTTTTCATAGAACCAACTTTTAGTCTTATTTCAATAGTTCTTTTACTTTCAATTTTATTAATTTCTACTTTGATTTTTAGGATTTCCAATTTAGTCTTTAATTAGGAATTTTTAATTTCTTTTTCTAGTTTTTTTAGTTTCATGCTCAATTCATTGATCTGCTTTTTTTCTTCATTTTATTGCTATAAACACATAAATTTTCCTCTGAGTACTACTTTGGTTCTATCCTATAAATTTTGACATATTGTCTCCTCATTGTTATTCTCTTCAATGAAATCAGTGATTGTTTCTATGATTTATTCTTTGGCCCACCCATTCTGAAGAATTAGATTATTTAGTTTCCAATTAATTTTTAATTTGCCTTTCCATGACCTACATGAACTGATACAAAGTGAAAAAAGTAGAACCAGGAGAACATTATGCACGGTAACTGAAACATTGTGCAATGTTCAAATGTAATTGACTTTACTACTAAAGTCAATGCTATAATCCAGGACAATTCTGAGGGACTTATGAAAAAGAAAGCTATCCACATCTAGAAAAAGAAATGTGGGAGTAGAAATCCAGAAGAAAACATATGATTTGTTACTTATTTATATGGATATATGATTTAGAATTTTGGTTTTAAAAGATTATTACAAAAATGAATAATGTGGAAATAGGTTTTGAGTGTTAATATATGTATAACCCAGTGGAATTGCTTGTTAACTCCAAGGGGGGGGGGGGGGAGACAACAAGAATTGTGTAATCATTGAAAAAGAAAAAGAAAAAATTCCCACGTATAGCCCAAACCAGATAGATTCTGCTCCAGCCCCTTACCTTTACTCTGTGTATGTCTACCTGCCTCAAATGTGTTTCTTGTAAACAACTTATGGTAAGATTCTGGTTTTTATTCTACTCTGCTATCCACTTCTGTTTTATGAGTGAGTTCATCCCATTTACATTCACAGTTATGATGACCATCTGTGTATTCCCCTTCATCTTGTTTTCCTCTTTTAATCTTGCCCTTTCTCCTTTCACTCTTTCCCTCCACACCAGGGTTTTGTTTTTAATCACTTCCTCACCCTCACCCTTATATTACTCTCCTTCCCACCACCACCTTTCTTTTTCCCCTCCTACTCTATAGGAAAAGATAGCATTCTATAACCCCAATGAATCTGACTGTTCTTCCCTCTCTGAGTCAATTCCAATGAAAGTAAGGTTTAAGTATTACCTGTCGCCACTCTCATCCTCCCCTCTACCATAATAGTTATTTTTCCACATATGCCTCTTTATATGTTATAATTTGCCTCATTTTACTTTTCTCTTCCCATTTCTCTCAGTGCAATCCTTTTTCACCCCTTAATTTTTTTTTTGCATATTATCCTAAATAGCTTCTACCATACCCTCTGTCTATATATACTTCTAAATACTATGATAATGATAACAATTTTAAGAGTCACAAATATAATCTCTCCATATAGGAATATAAATAATTTAACCCTACTGAGGCTGTTAATTTTTTTCTCTTTCTTATTTGCCTTTTTTTGTTTCTCTTAAATTTTGTATTTGAACATCAAAATTTCTATTTAATTCTGGTCTTTAAAATCTTCTATTTTATTAAAGAGCCCTATTTCCCTCTGAAAGAATTATAGTCAATTTTGATGTATATGTAATTCTTGGTTGTAAGCCCAATTCCCTTGTATTCTGGAATATCACATTCTAAGCCTTACAGTCCTTCAATGTGGAAAATGCCAGATCCTGTGTAAAATAGACTGGGGCTCCATGATATTTGAATTATTTCTTTCTGGCTGTTTGCAGTATTTTCTCCTTGACCTGGGAGCTCTTGAACTTGGCTATCACATTCCAGGGAGTTGTCATTTGGGGATTTAATGCAGGTGAAATGTGGATTCTTTCAATTTCTATTTTATCCTCTTGTTCAAGAATATCAGAGCTGTTTTCTTTGATAATTTCTTGTAATATGATGTCTAGGGTTGCTTTTTATTAATAACACAACTTTTAGGTAGACTAATATTTCTTAAAATTTTCTCTCCTGAATCTATTTAGCAGGTCAGTTGTTTTTTAATGAGATATGTCATGTTTTCTTCTATTTTTTCATTATTTTGATTTTGGTTTATTATTTCTTTATGTCTCACAAAGTCTTTATTTTTATTATTAGCTTATATTTGCCCATTTCTAATTTTTAAATAATTCTTTTCTTCCATGATCTTTTGATCCTCCTTTTCCATCTGATCCATTCTGCTTTTCATGGAACCCTTCTCTTCATTGGATTTTTGTACATCTTTGTTCAGTTGACTAATATTGCTTTTGAAGGTGTTATTTTTTTTGCACTACTTTAATTTCTTATTCCCATTTTTCTTCCATCTCTCTTATTTTACTTTTTAATTCTTTTTTTTAAGTTCTTCCAGTGCCTGAGATCAATTCTCATTTTTCTTTGAAGTTTTACATGCGGTTGCTTGTACCTCACCATCCCCTATTAACTCTATGTCTTGTTCTTTGTCTCCAAAGAAATTTTCTATGGTTAAGTGTTATGGACTTGGAGTTCTGAAAGCTGCTGATTCTGTCTCCTCTGCTGATGGCTCCTCTGAGCTATTTTTCTATGGGGCTAGAGCTTGACCACAGTGCATGTTTGAAAGGGCCAAGCCCAAACACTATAGACTTCTGGGCTTCATTGAGGGCCGGTGCCAGGGATTAAGCCTTCAGGGGTAGATGCAGGATATGGGATGCTCTGATGTTAGTGTAGGTAGGGTCCTGGGATCCCAAAGTTGGCCTATGCCCTGGCTCAGAATCTGGTGTAGTATGTGGGGGGGAAAGGGGTTGGCCAGCACTCCTCTGTGTGCAGTTTTATCTCTGGCTCCTCCTTACCCCATGAAAATCAATTCTTTCTGCCAACCTTTCAAATTGTTTTCCACAGGAAAGCCCCCTCTCTCCATATTGCTATTGGTTTTTGACTCCTGTAGTTTTGAGTCAATTTTTAAGGATTGATTTGGAAGGATTCTCAGAGCAATTTCACCTTTTGCTGCTACTAAGAAGCTGTCTTGGCTCCCAGAAAAGTTTTTTTTACAACTCTACAACTTATAAAAACATCAAGGATCAGTTCCTTTACATTTGAAAGATATAATTAATATTAATAGCTATTAACTGCTAGCATTTATATAGTGCTTGGAGGTTTGCAAAGCTTAATGTAAGTTTAATAAATGTGATGTAATTTGTTGTGTGAGTTTATATACATTATGTCACTTAATCCTTACTCAAAAGAACCCTAGGAGAAGATTCTATTATTATCCCTATTTTATAGATGAAGAAACAGGCATAAGAGATGGAGTGACTTGCCCAAGGTCACACAACCAGCAAGTGTCTGAGGGAGGATTTAAATCCTCCTTAGTACAAGTACTATGCACTCTCCATTAGGTCACTTTAATGCCCAAGGGAAAGAAAGGATGTTTGGAAGAAGAAAGAAAATAGGACATATAGAAGGACAGAAAAATATAGACCCAAGATAGATGGTGATCTTCACTGGGAGAAGTCATATTAACTGTAATCTCATTTACAATGATCTATGTGCATTTGCAAGAATGAATTCGTAACAAAACTTCTTCATCTCTTCAGAAGGTATTCTGAGTAGAAATGAACCTCTGAGATCTAATTTGAGTACATATGAATACAAATCAATTTAACTACCTGAGAATAGCTAGAAGTCACTGTATTTAAATGTGTTCAGGAAAAAAATAGAACATTCATCAATTATTCCACACTGCAGTGATCTGTGTGCACTGCAGTGCACCAAAGAAAATGGTAATTAATATATAATCTCATATATTTCTTTTATACAGTTAAGTTAACCTTCATGAGGGCACTAAATTATTTGCATTATTTAAACGCTTACTTAAATTTCTTCTTTCTACATATCAGTCTTTCAAACTAAATTATTCACCTCACCAAACTCCCAAAGCTGTGGAAACAGATCTGTTTTCCAGCTAAAGGTCTCTTGTGAAAGGAGCCATCTACTCAGCAAGCAAACCTGCAATCTTTTCCCTTTTCATTGAAAATAAAGAAGATTCATCATGTCAAAAAGTAGATATGTGAAGATGGAAATCTGTCAGACTATTTGTTATACAACTCCAGGACCAAGAAAACAAAGACACTCCGATTCTTCAGAGGGTATGTATGCATTATCACAGTCTAGTGAGGTAATGGGGCTTCAGTACATTTGCATGACAGTCACCCAGTCAGTACCACTGGGGAACAAAGGCTGCTGAATTCCAGGGCATATTGGAGGGAAAACACTAGGGAAGGAGTTTTGTGCGCATGTGTGTCTGTGCCTACATTGTGAGAATGCATAAAAGCTTTAAGAAGGTCTTTTTTTTCACCTCCCACATAATATTCATCAGACTCTTACTAAGGGAATTCAGGAATAGGTTTTCTAATAGACACTGGTTGGTTAGTAAATGATCTTAGATTACCAAATTCATCATGCTCCATTTTGTCTTGAAAGTATGTACACAATAGTTTGGGCATTAAATAGAGTTTTCTGCAGAACTCTGCATAAAAACAAGCTATTTGACTCATTTACAGGATTAAAAAAAGATCTTCATTTGTAATGAAGTATTTCATATTTCTTTTTTTAATTCCCTGATTTTAAAGTAATGAATCAATTATTGATAAACCCCCAACCCTCCCACGTCAGAAATATTAAGTATCTTTTGTTATTGTGAAAATTCAGCAATCCAATTAACCAACTATGACAATTATTATCACCAGTTAAATCTCACCAAGGCCGCTACAAAATGTAATTAGTGGAGAGAATTAGGGGAGAAGGTAACTGTTCTAACTTTGACTCTCTACATCGATCTAACTTTTTTTGTAATTAGTAAGTCTCCCCTTTACTCTGGTAGACATAGGCTCAGCACCATCTTGACAGGACCATAGAGTCTTGACATTTAAAGGTTAGGAGATGTCAAAGTCTTTAATAGCTTGGCAAGCATTGGGCAGATTAGTTGCCAAGACTGAAAATGTTTTGTGCTTTTTTTATTGATTGATTATCAACAAAGAAAAGGCCATTCAGTGAGAACATCATGGATTGGAAAGTCATGAGCAATCACTCAGTAAAGAAGCATTTATTAAGTCCTGCTGTGTGCCAGGCTTTACATTCCTGCTGGCAGGGAACTATTACTCTTCACTCTCTCTAGGACATGGGTACTGCTGCTAAGTAGGAGAGTCTTTATTTTCATCTCCCAAAGGGATAAAACAAAGGAATTTTAAAATATAAGATGGGAAAACATAATAAGCTACATCAAGCTCACAAGATACAGACTGCCACTATTTCTGAGTTTATTGACAGTCTGCTGTAGTGGAAAGAATGTTAGATTTGGGGAGTTACAAGTTACCTGAGTTGGAATCCCAAGTCTGCTCACTCATTGTGTGCACCCATAAACAAATCACTTCTCCTCACAGGGGTTCAGTTTTCTTACCTGCAAATCCAGGACATGAACTAGAAGACCTCCAAGGTGCCTCCTAGTCTAAAATTCTATGAAGCTATGAAAATGATGGGTTCCTAGTTCCTGGTTCAAAACTGAGAAAAGCTGTTGAATCCTTCTCAATTGCTACAAAGAGGATGTTTCTATTGCCACAGTTATCATAGTTATCTTACTATAATATATAATATGTATAAACACATGGGATATTTATCACATGTAATATCATATAGTTTATAACATATAAACATATTTTATATGATATAATAATAGAAGTTAATAATAACTAAAACTTCCTTTTTTTAATTAAATTTTAATTAAATTAAATTTAAGTTTAAATTTAATTAAATCTGTGATTTCATCCAAGTGAGAAATTTCCTCCATAATACAGATTGGAATTTTCTTTTCAACTTAAAGTCTTTGAAAGCTATCAGAGGCACAGAGATAAATGACTCGCCCAGAGCCACATAGCCTGTATGTATCAGAGATGGAACTTGACCCAGATCCTCTTGACTCTGAGGCTAGTTCTCCAGTCACTATGCCACAGCTGCTTCTCAAATAACCATAAAATAGAGGAAAACTCTCAAGATAGTAAATTTACAATGCCTATCGAAACAACCGAATATCTAATTAGAGTATTTTCATTTTACTATTATTATTTATATGTTCATTAGAGTATCTAATCTGATGGTGCCATTAAAATGCTGCACAGCATTTAGGTCTTAAATATGAAGTGATAAAAATTAGTAATATGCATTATTACAAACTGAATAATATTTAGAAATTCACCACCACAAGATATACCTAATAGATTAATAACAAAAGTAATAGCTAGTATTTACAAAATTGAGACTAACAGAGTCCAAGAGAGTTCTCCAGGTTCACACAGTAAGTAGTGTCTGAGGCTGGATTTGAACTTGAATCTTTCTGAGTGCTATTCCAATATGCTATCCCTTATACCAATTAGATGCCTCAAAAGTTTGGGAAAGGGTGTTAGATTTGGAGTCAGTCAGTCAGTCAACAAGCATTTATTAAGCATTTACTGTGTGAAAAGCACCATGTTAACCCCTAGAGGAACAAAGAAATGCAAAAATACAGTCTCTTCTCTGAAGAGACATTATGCAAATAGCTATGTACCAGTGACATAGATAGCATAAATGAAAGTGAATTGTAGAGGGAATCAGGGGCAGGGGAAGACCAGGAATGACCTCCTGCAGAAGAAGGGATTTGAGCATACTCTTGAAGAAAGACAAGAAAACTGTGAGTTGGAGGTAAAGAAGAAAAGCATTCCAGCTGTGGTGGACAGTCAGGGTAAATGCATGGCTGTGGGGAGAGGGAGAAGAACAATGAAATAGCATGTGGGCAGAGCACCAAGGAAACTGGTGTACCTAGATTGTAGAGGGAGTACATCAAAGGTAGAAAAAAGTAAGAAGACTAGAAAAGTATGAAGGGGTCTCAGTTTGTGAAAAGGTCTAAAAGCCCAATAGAAAATGTTCTATTTGATCCTTCAGGATCCAATCTTGAGTCACTGGACTTGATCAAATAAGGGGATAACATCATCAGATGTAAACTTTAGAAAAATCACATTAGCTGCTGAGTGGAATGGGATGAAGTGGAGAGTCCAGGGCTATGGGCATTGTCCACATCTGAGGAAAGGAGAGTCTGGACCATGGTGTCCTCAGTTGAGTGGAGAGAAGACAAATATGAGAGATGTTGTAAAGATTGCATATGTAGGTTGTATACAAATGAGAAGTCAAGGATAACACTAAGATGGTGAACCTGGATGACGAGGAGAATGGTAGCTCCTCAGAGTAATAGAGAAGTTGGGAAGAAAGAAGGGTTGGGCTAGAAGGGGCAAAAATAATGAGCTCTGTTTTGAACACTTTGAGTTTAAGATGCCCATGAATATCTATCTAATTTGGGGTGTTCCAAATTGATGGTTGGCAATATTCTACCTAGTTTCTGGTCCTTGAGTGATTAATACTATACCTAGAAGGGAGAAGGGTTTATTCTCCCACCAATGCACCCAAGGTCTATGGGAAAAGTAGGATCTACCTTAAAGTTTACAGTAGTGAAACACATGTGTAGAGAACACACGTGGTAAATGGTATCTCTCAATTCCTGGTCCTGGAAATCTCTTTCTCCCTTTAAAGAGTCCTCATGGAGTTTGCTATAGAGCAGTGGTTCCCAAATTTCCAGAAAAAATATTACTTAGCACCCCCTGTCACATACTATCACCGCCCCCTTACAGTTATTCACCTCCCCCAAATGTACCTGTGGCCATCACCGCTTCCCTGGATTACTACAGCACCCACCAGGGGGTGGTGGCACCCACTTTGGGAATCACTGATGTATGGAAACAATAACACACAAATTATACTGCTGTTCAGCTAACTCAAACAGGTTGCTTTCCTAAAGACCTGGTTCTTTTACTGAATTTGGTTACTACTAGACCAGTTTGAACATGTTGCTTAGCTTCTAGGCACTACTGGTGCTGATCCAAGGCAAGCTGTTCACTTGGCCACTGAGCTGGGCCACTTTACTGCTCCAAAGTCTTTTTTTTTTGGCTATTGAGTCAACTCTGGTTGTCACTGCTACACCCACCATTGACCCAAGACCACTCTGATGGGACTTCTGGATCTCCTAAATTCACAGGATCACCTGCATATTTCCAGTTTATAATACTCATTCACCCCTCCCACTCTCAGGACAAGCTGAAAGTAGCTATGCCTTGCCCAGAACCACAAAGAAAAGAGAATTTAAGGGGCAGGGGTTACTTTTGTTTATCCAATCAATTCTGGCTCAGCACCCCAAATCATTAGTGCTTCCCACTCCTCAATCAATTAGAAGAATTCATTCTCACACAGTGCCAGTTCCTGAGTCATCGTGAATGGAAACTGGCTCCTCTCAAGTTTCCACATGGTCATTTACACTGAAATAAGACAGGCATTATCTGCTCACCCCCATTATAATTAGAAATGGTAGTTAGGTCACATTTATAAAGATGAGGTTTTCCAAATGTGATATCATCCAGATTTTTGGAAGTCATCCTCACCCATCTCCCAACTCCTAATGTGCCAATTTTCATGGAATAGCAAATAAAAATTTTTTAGGTCTTGGCTCAGATGACTAAGAGAGAAAATTTCATGAATTACAAGTGCTTGAGTCAGTGCTTTCTGAGGCAAGCATTTCAAAAACTCTGAAGCCCCAAATCACTAATTACCATTATGTCTTCATGAGCCAAAAGGATAAATCAGTTGAGTAAGTCCTCCATCGGTCATTAAATTGAAGGGAGTGGAACAGTCAAACTAGTCATAAGTCAAAATAAAGGAGGAAGGAGCAGGAAGGTGGTTCAGTGAATAGAGAGCCAGGCCTGGAGATGGGAGGTACTGAGTTCAAATGTGAATTCAGACACTTCCTAGCTATGTGACCCTGGGAAAGTCTCTTACTCCCTATTGCCTAGCATTTACTGCCCTTCTGACTTAGAACCAATACCTAGTATTGATCCTAAGAAAGAAGGTAAGGGTTTTGTTGTTGTTTTGTTGTTGTTGTTGTTGTTGTTGTTGTTGTTGTTGTTTTAGGAAGGGGAAAAACTCATGATTAGAACTTGGCTCTGGATATTTTGTCTTCAATATATGGAAAATGCATATTTGTGTGAACAAATCCAGGAACCATTTGAGGGAGGGGATGATGGAGAATGTTTGGGTTAAGAGGAATGGAGAAAGAAAGTTTTTCCATTTCTCTAGCCTAAATGAAGTGTAACTAGAATTTGTCACTAGAATATGCTCCTCTGGACAGAAAAAAGTAGAGATGAAGAATTGAGGAAACAAATCAAAAGCCCATGACAATGGCTTGTAGCACAGTGATAAAGAGGTTCAATTTTCCACACATTTGCTCAAGTTTTCTTTCTCAAAAAAAAATAGAGCATCAAATAACAGCTTGATTACTCTAATGAACATTTCCATCTTTCAAAAGGTGGAAGCATCAACAAAGTAAAATTATATTCTGGATGTGATTCTCATTAACTAGGGAAAAAAGCTTGTTACTAGGTTGGAAATGATGGTAACCATGGTGGGGGATTGATCTCTATACCTCAGATTTCATGTTGGAGAAGGATAAAAAGCTGGCAATAGGCTAACCTGATATAAAATTTTAGTAGACTATATTTCAAAGGGTTAGAAGAGGGATAGATGGAACTCCATTAAGGAAAACTGTTGGGGAAATCAATCCAGGAGGGATGGGAGAGTCAAGAAGGAAAGTTTGAAGATATAAAGGGAAATAATTCCAAAGAAGAGAAAAAATGAGTTTCCTAAAAAAAACAATATGACCAATGTGGATGCCAAAGCAATTTAGATTTTTTTAAAAATTCACAGAAGCTGGGGCAGCTGGGTAGCTCAGTGGATTGAGAGACAGGAGGTCCTAGGTTCAAATCCAGCCTCAGACACTTCCCAGCTGTGTGACCCTGGGCAAGTCACTTGACCCCTGTTGCCCACCCTTACCACTCTTCCACCAAGGAGCTAATACACAGAAGTTAAGGATTTAAAAAAAAAAAAAAAGAAAGAAAGAAATTTCACAGCAGCTGGAAACAAAAGCAGACAACAGAGGATGGTTACAGACTTAGAACAGGTAGATTCAAATACATTCAAAGACAAAGGAATAGTGTTAGGTGCTATGAAGTACAGAATGAGCTGAGGTTAATAAGTAAAAGAAAGGAAAACAAAAGAAGAGGGTAGTTATGGTGAAGAAAAGGAAAAGGTCAAAGTAGGAATGAGATCAACATTTTGGATTGATGGGACAATAATAACTGACATCAGAGTAGAGATAGTGCTGCTCGGTTCTTTTACTTCTGTTTTCTCTGCCAAAGAGAAGGCACTGAAAATATCAGAATAGAAATGATTAAAAGAAAATTAATATTCAAGATAGTAAGGAGATGGGGCAGCTGGGTAACACAGTGGATAAAGCTGCAGGCCTGGAATCGAGAGGCCCTGAGTTCAAATGTGGTTTTAGACACTTCCTAACTATGTGACCTTGGACAAGTCAATTAACTCTATATTTCTACTCCTTCCTCTTCTGTCTTGGAGATATTACTGATAGGGAAAGTAATGATCTGAAGGAGAAAAAAAGATAATAAGGATAGAGTGAAAACACCTAAGAGTCCTTGATAAATTCAAGTCACCTAGCCTAAATGAAGTGTAACTAGAGTAGTGAAGACCCAGCAGACATGATTACTGAGCCACTCTCAGTCATAGCTGAAAACTTGTGGAGAATGGCAGGGGTAGCACAGAACTGGAGAAGAGCAACCTCTATCCTACATTTCATAGAAAAGAAGGCTAGAGCCTACAAATTTCCAATGAGCTTGTCTTCAGTTCCGGGAGGGGGAAAATCTTCTGGAACA
The DNA here is from genome assembly GCF_016433145.1 of Gracilinanus agilis. Classification (NCBI taxonomy): domain Eukaryota; kingdom Metazoa; phylum Chordata; class Mammalia; order Didelphimorphia; family Didelphidae; genus Gracilinanus; species Gracilinanus agilis. The sequence goes on along the minus strand of NC_058134.1, from coordinate 50,392,100 downwards.
CATTTGTAGCACTTGTAGGCTCTGGACTTACTCTCTGAATGTGCGTGTGCAATAATGGGTCAGGACTCCAGAGCATGGCTGACCTCGTTCCCCCCTCAGGGTTCTAGGGAGTGTCTTAGTAATATCTAATGGGGTCCTTCCACTATGTTCCGTTCAAGCCCCCAACATCAGTCACCAGTGACCCTATTATCATTTGCCTATACCAGTCATCATATTCTCAATAACATTTAACTATTTGATAGCTCTCTGATGTTACCAATAAAGTTGACATCGATTTGCTTTTGCAAAAAGTGATATTTATTTGAAAATTTATTTATATTTATTTGCAAGTGATATTTATTTGCAAAAAGTGATATTTATTTAAAAGCTATAGCAGGTTGCACCACTCTCCTGCCTTGGAACCTATGCACAGTATTGATTCCAAGAGGGAAAGTAAGGGCTTTAAAAACAAACAAACAAACAAATAAATAAATGCACTAATAAATAAAAGCTATAGCAGGGGCAGCTAGGTAGCTCAATAAATAGAGAATCATACCTGGAGACAAGAGGTCCTGGGTTCAAATCTGATCTCAGATACTTCCTAGCTGTGTGAACCTGGGCAAATCACTTAATTCTAATCAGCCCTACTGCCCTTCTGCCTTGGAAATGATACCTAGTAGTAGTTATAAGACTGAAAGTAAGGTGTTTTGTTGTGTTTTTTTTTTTTTTTAAAAAAAGGTTTAGTAAAACTAGAAATACAAATATATTCCCTACAACTAGGGCCACATTTTCTTCTTTACCATTTTGGTTCCTGCAAAGAAAGTGGACTCAAACTCACAATAGATGCTACAAATATTCTTACTCCCAATGAATTAATTTCCAGGCACAACATAGGCAGCTACTGAATTGCTTCTTTGCCTACAGCACACCTGGTACCTTGGATGACAGGTCTGTCCATCGCTGAGCTGGGTCAAACAGATTACTCCTCAGAACTAACTCATTGCTCACTGGGCTCAGCTACTGGAAAATGCTGCTGGCTCTTCCGAACTTGTGAAATCCACAAGATTGTTCCCATTCCAATACTTTTTCACTTAGGACCAAGAAAAAGACACAACGAGGAAAGAAGAACCGTCCGGGTCTTGTGTTCATAGACCATGTGGTTGTCTAGGTGAGGAAATAAAGTCTTTGGGCTTTTCTTTTCCCACTCAGGAGCTTACAGTATTTCTGCTCTCAATCCCTACCAGAAATAAGAGAATACCATTTGATCTCTTCATCAGCCAACTCAAAGGAAGAGGCTTTTATTCACCATGTTGAAGGTAGACAGGAAATATTGACAGCGTACCTGCCTATGCTCTGAATTGGGAGCAAGATATGTCTATCACTTCAGAAGCAAGCTCCTCTCCATAGATGGTCAGCAAAAAGAGTCCCCCAAATGTGTTCAGAGGACTGGACTCCTACTGACTGTTCTCCGGGTTATACTCTATTCCAGAGAGGATAATTGTTCAGCTATTTTAGTCATGGCCAATTCTTCATGACCCCATTTGGGGTTTCCTTGGCAAAGATTTTGAAGCAATTTGCTATTTCCTTCTCCAGCTCATTTTATGGATAAGGAAGCGGAGGCGAACAGAGGTTAAGTGACTTGCCCAGGGCCATATAGTTAGGAAGTGTCTGAGGCCAGATTTTTATCTTGGGTCATCCTACCTCCAGACCTGGTACTCCATCCACTGTACCTCTTAGTTGCCTTCAAAGAGATGCCTGGACATCTAGAAAAAAAGCAGTGATTATAGAGAACCAACATGATATTATCAAGAATAGATCATGTGAATATACATTTATTTCCTTTTTTTTTTTTAACTGTTACTCAACTGGTAAATCAGGGAAATGATATAGTTTTCCTACCGGAGTAAATAATTACCTAGATTTTTAACAAAATATTAAATAAAATATTTCATACTATTTTTTAAATGATGAAGACATGTGGGCTATATTAAGAACAAGTTGAATGGCCAATATTAAGAAATATCGTTAATGGTTACATATCAGCTTGAAAAGAGGTCTTGAGAAGAAGACCCTAGAGATCTATGCTTAGCCAGCGACATTTACCAATTTGAGCAATGACTGTAATAAAGGCATAGATGATGGGCTTATCAAATAGGCAGATGACACAAAGTTAAGGAAAATAGCTAACACCAGATGACAGAAGTAGGAACAAAGATATCTTAACAAGCAAGAACATCAAGCTAAACCTAAAGAAAGGGGGATTCAGTGAGACAAATGTAAAGCTTTATTTACACTTGGGTTTGTCTCATGTACCTCTTCCCACATAAACTGCCTCCTGATCCCCTAGGTTTTAGGCATATCCTCACCTCAAATAATCATGTATATTCTTATATACTAGGATTATGTATAGATATGTAGGTATACATATGTATAGATATGTAAAGATATATACATACATATAGATAGATCCCTAGATAGATAGATCAATAGACAGATAGACATAATTTTTTTCACCTTGAGATTCAATCCTCATGTCATGAATCTAAGTTGATTTTTTTTAATAGTTGTAGATAACAGGATCAAGCTATTTAGGGAAAAGAAAGATTTTAATCTCCTTACACTTTATCTCTATCCAGCTTTAAAATCCACAACTTGATTCTTCCCTTTCAAAACTTATTATTATCCTTACTTAGTATTTATAAGGTACCCATAATGTCCTCCAAATGCATTCAAAAATCTCAGACCCAGAGCCTTATTAACCCCATTTCTTCTTCCTTTTGATTTCTCTGGCTTCCCATTTACTTGGTACTGGCCATCTTCAGGATTTAACATACCACTTCTCTTCTTCTTAGGACGATGGCATTGTACATAATTCCAGGGGTTTAAAGGGAATTGATTCTACATCCCCCAGACAACCCAACCTCCCAGTACAAATTCAGAAATCAATCTTCTCAGCTCCTGGAATAATGCTTTTTGCATGTTCTCCAGATGCCGCTGCCATGGAGACAGAGTTGCCAGCAGCATTCTCTCCTACCTTATTGTAATGAACTGCTTTGCTTCACTTTTGAACAGAAGAGCTAAAAAAAAAAAAAAAAAAGACTGAGACAAAGATAAAAATGAAGTGCTCTTAAGTCACTCCCTCTTCTGTGTATCTGTGGTGATGGGCCTGCTAAAAATCTAGCAGGATCTGTCCTAATATCCAGACATTTCCCTCATACAGAAATTCTATGCTTTTTTTTTTTTTTTTGGTCTGGAAAAAAAATCTCTGAATTTCTTTATACCTTGTAGTGAAATGGAATCACTGAATTGCCCATTTGTGGGACATTTTATTTTCTATCTTAATAACTATTTGCTGTGCAATCAATCAAATTGCTCATGCAAGTTGGCTGGATTAAAAAAATATTTCCAGAAATATTAGTATTTTATCTAAGTCAATTATTTTCCATTACAACTATTATCAAAGGGAGAAACTACCATACCTTACAAATTAATTCTGAGACTGGACTGTAATGGAATGTCTTCATCTCAAAAACAATACAGGGATTGTACTAAATTATAAGTGAAAATTTTTGTACCTTTGAACGACGTTCCCCAGAATTCCTTTAGTATTTCCCAAAATTCACTTTAATCTCTCCACCACGTTGAGTGGTCACATTTTGTATATAGTTGACTGAAACTCTGCCTCTCATTTTCTTTTTCTGGTGTGCATGGCTGGGAAAGCAGGCTTTTACTTTTGTTTTTTTTTTTTTTTGTTTTGTTTTCCTTTACTTCGAGTTATTAACAATAAATCTTATTAAATATAATACTTAGAGTATTGTATATTAATTTTAATTCTCACACTAAATAAGCCTGGTTCTTTTCTTGACTTCCCTATTTCTATTGAGGTCACCATCATTTTCCCAGACACAAAGACTGGAAACCTTAGAGTCATCCTTCCTCTTCCCTCTTCCCTTTTCCTTCCCTTTTGCCCTTCTACTCTACCTCTCAGTTCTAAACATTTTCCCTGGCTGTCCCCAGGGCTGAAACTCTCTCCCTCCTCATCTCTGTTTCCTGGCTTCCCAGGCTTCCTACAAGTCACAGCTAAAACCCCATCTTCTACAAGAAGCCTTTCAAGCCTACCTTAATCTTAGCACCTTTCCTCTGAGACTACTCCCTTTCCCAATTTTTATCTATATGTCTTGTTTAAACATAACTGTTTACATGTTTTCTACAGCCTGTCCCTATATCTATTCATTCATCAATTTCTAAGAATTCTGCCTTGGTCAGTCAATGAACATTTACCTCCATAAGAGCTGTGTATATCCTTTCATAACATCCAGATCCTTGTTGCTTCTTGTCTGTAGCTTCCTGACTATTCTCCCCCTTCTCCAGGTCATCCTTTATAATGCTGCTTGAACAATTTAGGAAGTTATAGCCACTCATGTTGAATGAATCAAGCCACAGTTTAAGAAAGACAAGAATTATTTAGAGAGTGTACAGAAGTGAGCAGGCAATATATTGAAAGACTCTGAGTCTATGCTGTATAAGTGCCTGAGGCATACAGGTAATGTATACACTGCATTAGTTAGGATCTCTATGGTTTAAAATATTGTCCAAGACTAGAAGAAATTCTCTCACCAATTCTTAACACTCATGAAATCACAGGTCTGAACCCATTTTTTTTTCAATATGCCTAGCATTAGTCTAGGCACTAATGATACAAAGATAAAAATTATACCTTCCTTAATCACCAGGAATTTGCATTCTATTAAAGGAATCAATTTGAATTCATACCATCACTATAATTACAAAATATATCCAAAAATGTTGATTCAATTAGTTTTGTCTGACTCTTTATGACCCCTTTGGGAGTCTTCTTAGTAGAGATCCTAGAGTGATTTGCCTTTCCTTCTCAAGCTCATTTTACAGACTAGGAAACTGAGGCAAGCAGGATTAAGTGACTTACCCAAGGTCACATAGCTAGAAAGTGTTCCAGACTGGATTTGAACTCAGGTCCTCCTGGCTCCAGGACTGGAACTCCAAAGTAAATAGAAGGTAATTTTCTTCAAAATTTCTTCAAAATTACCTTCTTACACCAAGTGACACTTTCTTGACATACTATATCATTATTCCCTGCCAGAGATTTTGATAGAGGATGCATAATAGTTGAGTAAGGCTTTACTTACTTCATTAGGCATACTACATCATATTAGGCAACTAGGTGGCATTGGGCTTGAGTCAGGAAATTCTGAGTTCAAATCCTACCTCAGACGCCAGCTGTGTGATACTAAGCAAGTCACTCAGCCTCAGTTTCCTCATCTATAAAATGAGAGAGTTGGATTCAATGGCTTCTAAGGTTTCCCCCAGGTCTACAATTATGATCTATTAAATGGAATGTTCTATTTTTTGTTTGAATTTTTTAAAGGCATTTTATTTTCTCAACTATATGTAATAATTTTCAATATATATTTTCTTGAAGTTATAAGATCCAAATTGTCGCCATCCTTTTCTTCCTTCCCCCTCCCAGAAATGGTAAACAATTTGATCTATGTTACATATGTATGATAGTGCAAGACATATTTCCATTGTTGTGAGAAAATAGTCATATAAAATAAAAACCCCAAAATAAAAACACATATAAACAAAAGTGGAAAGTAATATGCTTTGATCTGCCTTCTGACTCTAACAATCCTTTCTCTGGAAGTGGACAGCATTCTTTACCATAAATCCTTCAGAATTGCCCTGGATTATTGTATTGCTGAGGATAGTTAAGTTTTCCACAGTTAATTATCATATGATATTGCTTTTACTGGGTAAGATATTCTCCTGTTTCTTCTTGCTTCTCTCTATATCAGTTCATGTGGGTCTTTCCAGTTTTTTATGAAATCCTGCTCATCATTTCTTATAGAGCAATAGTATCCAGTCACAATTATATACTACAATTTGTTCAGCCATTCCCCAATTGAAAGGCAACCCCTCAATTTCCATTTCTTTGCCACAGAAAAAGAGCTGTCATAGATATTTTTTGTATAAATAGGTCCTTTCCCTTTTTAAAAAAAAAGCTCTTTGGGATATAGACCTAGTAGTGGTATTACTGGATCAAAGGGTATGAAAGTTTTATAACCCTTTGGGCATACTAATGGAATGTTCTAAAATAGTAGTCTCAGGGCTAAATTTCATGTTTGTTCTAAATGAATATCATTCATCAATTTTCATTGCTACTAACCTAAGTTTGTTTCTCTTCACAATAACTTGTTGATATTATAGATTATATATGTGTGTTTATACATGTATGTGCATGTATATATAAATGTTATATGTATATAGATATATTTTTGCAACTTTGGGTATAATTAGGACTTTGAGCTTTCATTTTTTCTCATATTCTAGGTTATAACAGAGCTTAATGCTTCAGGGCAAAAAAAAATCATCAAGATTCTAGGATGCCAGTCAATAGTCAAATCAACAGGCATTTATTTATTTATTAAGAACTGATTCTGTGCCAGACACTAAACACTAGGACAATAAAGGCAAGCAGGAGGCAGTTCCATTAGCTTAGGGTCTAATGGTTTTTAAATATGTAAGCAAATGTTACAAAAGAAACACAAATATTTTATGAAGAAAAAGACAATCAACCCATTTGAAAACAATCTAAAAATGTTGCTTTATTACTTCACCTGCCACGCAGAAGAATGAAAAATTATTGAACGTCCAGACAAAGCAGGCAGAAGTGTCAGAGCTTTATGAACTAAGCAGATATCATTGACATTTGCTGTCTTTTTTTTTTTTTTAATCTAGCTACGTGGGAGAATTTTCAAGGTCCTCAAAACAATTACTAATTCTTTTGTCTGTCTGTGTGTGTGTGACTGTACAAAACACCTTCTCTAAATTCTTTCTAGTTTATGAATTCTTTGACTAAGTTTACTTTACACAAAGGTTATTGAACATTTTATGATCACTTTTTAATTAGCCAAAAAAGGCTAATTTGATGTTAACTGTTTCTTGGTGGTATCAAAGAGCTATCAATTAGAAGAAATGCTGCAATTCTCTTATTACACAATGAAGATTGTAAGAATGAAATTGTCCCCTACTGAAAAGAAGACAATTAAATATTTGTTTTTTACAGAATTGTCATTGAAGATGGCATATATTTTCTTATTGTGGTTGTAGTTCAGTTATTTTTCAGTTGTGTTTGACTCTTCATTAACCCATTTGGGATTTCCTTGGTAAATATACTGGAGTTGTTTGCCATTTTCTTCTCTAGCTGATTTTACAAATGAGGAAACTAAGAGAAAGAAATAGGGTTTGAATGACTTACCAGGAGTCACCCAGCAACTAAGAGTCTGAGGCCAGATTTGAACTTAAGATCTCCCATCTCTAGTCATAGTTCTCAATCTACTGAGCCACCCAGCTGCGCCCTGACCCTTGAGAGCATTCATTCCACTAGTAAAGGTCTTGCTTTCTCCACACCTTTTCATCTTGTGCAATTTTTGTCTTTATCTTTCATAAGTCTATGTCAGAGGAATTATCCAAAATGCCAGGTGTCTTCCACTAGTTGTTTTAGTATTTCAGAGATAACAGGATAGCATTCTGGCTGTCCATCTGCTATCTTCCATTCCCATTTCACATCCTACATATGTTATAACTAGTTGCTACCAATAACTTCATTCAATTCTCTATGGAGAACTCTTCTTTGTATTTTTATAATGGAATCAGGATATGAAATTTCAGTGTCAAGAGCAGGTAGCTGCCTCCTGGATTTCTTCGCTTCCTTCTGGTACCAGCTAAAATCTCACCTTCTGGAGTAAGCCTTTCCCAGTCCCCTTAATGTCAGTGCTTTCCCTCTGTTAATTATCTCCAATTTATTTTGTTTGCACATAACTACTGGCATATTGTCTCTTCCATTAGATGGTGAACTCCTTGACAGCATGGACTACTTTTTGCCTCTTTTCTATCCCCAGATCCTAGCACAGTATTTGACACATAGTTGGCACTTAATAAATGCTTGTTGACATGATTTGAATTTCACAACAATCAAGGCCAATGCAAAATCTCAATATGTTGAAAATCCTTTTCTTAGCCAAGATACCAGGATCCTCCATATAGTATTTATTGGAGAGGAGTTGGAGTCTGGCTTGAACTTAAACACTGAAGTAGAAGAGAAGGAAATTCTCTTCTGCAAATATTTGAATCTTTCTAGGTTACACCATTTCTCCTTGTCATAAATGAAGTTTAGATGTTCTCTTTGTCTATTTTTGAAACTTTTAAATTTAAAATATTTTTTAAAAATTTAAATTTCAAAATAATTTAAAATTTTAAAGACTTTAATTTAAAATTTTTTAAATCATTTACCATGATTTTTCCTTGCTGCTTTTTCATTTTCTAATTAGTACTTAAGCAGATATTCCAGTCTCTTTTTTTTATTTCAAGCAGCCAATCAAAAGGAAATTATGAAACAGTTACATTTGCTATTTTTCTATGCCAATCTATGTGCTTTCAGAGATCAACTGTCAAGAGATCAAGTGAACTTTACTTCCTGGGCAAATCTTACTGAAGGATCCATTACCATTTGAAATACATACCATTTTGGAAGACTTTATCCTCCCTTATGAATATGTGAATTCGAATCTGCATAAGTTAGAGGATTTTCCTTATATTGCTTGAAAAGTGTTCATTTTAAGTGTTAGGCTCTTAGAGTTATTTATTCCTAGTTGAAATGTACATCCATGTGTAGATTTCAGCGAAATGCACAAGCGAAATATGAGTTTATAAGATAAGAAGACAGGAAATAATCAGGAGAATTGGATGTAGTTCAAGAAAATTAGATTTCAACTGGGAGAACCAAAGGCATAAGATACTTTGTCAGTAGTAAGAGCAATTTGATGCTGTAAAGAACTGAAAAATAGTGAGAATAGAAAGGAATTATTTGGAGTCATTGCAATGATATCTTAATTGACTTTGGGAAATATTATAGAATATAAGTAGTCTTATTCTAGAAGCTTTGGTCAGTGGTTGGGGTGATCATGAAAGAAAAGAAATGAATCACATGTCTTGACTGCAAGTTAGTGAAATATGAGAAATGATGATATTGGAGATGATGGAGAAATAAGAGGAGGCAGTAAAGGTAAGGTTTTGAATTATAGGAAAGGTAAGAAGTTCATTTGGTTTAGAGAGTATGTCTACACACAAAAACTAAATGATGAATTAATACAATTAGTTAGATATTTTAGGTGTAGGTATTTTATTTTTGAGCCATTATCCAGATAATTGCCAAAAATCTGCAACTAATTTTGCATGGACAAACCTAATCTACATAAACTACCAAAGGAGAAAAGTTCAAAATGGGGGGAGAAAGGGGGCAAGATTGGAATAAATTCCACAAATTTATTATTTGTGTTGCTCATTCCGCTAGAGGTCATAGAGGTTGCAGTGAAGACTTACAAAAGCTAACTCGGATCAAGACATCCAAAAGAAGAATTATCTCAAGAAATTAAGCAAGAAAGCATTTCATAATTTCCATCATTTGAACTGATAATGGAGGTAAAATTACCTAAAGACGAGTAATACTGGTAATGAAATGCATTTTCAGAGTTTCATATTTGATGCAATCAGCCTAAGGGCTTCAAAAAGCTATTTTTAAAAAAGATTCCCTTAGTTGATGCAAACCATTGAATTTCATTGACATGTACCTTGACATTTCTTATTCTTTAACTATTCAGAGACAGGATACAAAACCTGTAATCAGATGTTTCTACCCCAGGCAAGGATAAGTTTTGTGAAGTAGTTATTCATACTTTATGCATCAGAAGGAAATGTACAGGACATTTTTGATAATGTTTTTATACAAATCGGTTGTATTATTTAATATTGCTTAGGTTTTTTCTTGAGAGGTATTGAGGCCAAGACCTTCTTGCAGAAAAAATGGAAATCAAGCATAGCCTGGGAACATGATGAAATGAAAAATTTTTTCAATGATGTTTATAATTCTAAAGTGAAGGACTTAGGTTGCAGAGGCCCAGGAACAAAAAAACTTGAGCCATTTTTATCTTTATCTACAAAATGAATGATCCTTGTGGAGTAAAATCTCCTTGATCAATGAAACCTTTTTTGATTATTTTAAACTATTCTTTAGTATGGTTATTAATTAAATGTTACTTAGACAGAATTGATATTCTGAACAAAACAATAACTAAGATTGTCAGAAAGAGAATGGAAATTTCATATTTGTATTGGTGCCTATTTGACTAAAAGCATGCAATCAAGAAATCCACAAAATGTCTACCTTCAATGTAGAGACTACAGACATTTTGGAGAACATAACATTTGAGCTGATAATATTATTAGCATTAAGTAATAAGTAGGAAATATAATAAATAAAATGAATTCCCTATTTTGTTCACTGATTTTGTGCTGTTAATGATCTCTGTAAAACTTTCTATCAGGTAAATGACACTGGACCTATTAGAGTAAAATTCATTCCTCTTGCTATCAGGGAGGTACATTAGAATACCAACATACCATTTATTATATTCCTGATGCAAAGTACCCAATGGTACCCTAGTCATCCTATTTCAATGTTCTTCATTCTAAGCTTCAATGAAAGAATTCTAGTAATTTAATAAGCTCTAAGGAAAGTTCAGGCAGTTTATGTTGTCACTCATATTCTAAAATGGAATTATCAATTAACAATTTGAAATGTTCTTGGTGGTTGATATTTTTATTTCAGCAGGTTCCCCTGTGACCTAAAAAAATCATATCTCTTTATAGGATATGAGTTACAAAGACAGAAACAAAAAGAGACAGAAACAGAGTTATAAATATGTCCAGAATTTCTTTGCATGTCTTCATATTGTTATTGTCTTCATGTTCTTTGGAGTAAATCAAATTTAGAGTAGTTGAGAAGAGTCCAGATGTTTTGCAACTATGTTGTCCATATCCTACACAGCATCCAGTTATAGATGAGATCATTCAAAGATAGATGTCTTAAGATAATTACATGAGTTACTGCAAAGTCTTTTTTCTTCACCACATATTAACTTTCATTTCCTTTTAAACTTTAAACAGTAGCCAAATCAAATAAATATGGATCTCACCTATATACTATAAATCCAAAATAGCTTATTTATTCCTCCTTGTTTCCCCTTCTGTTCTACATTCGTTCATTCACTTGTGTATTTGTGTATATGTTACATAGTCAAAATTAGGAAGAATACTGTTCTGGTTCTTTGCTTTGCATTGGTTTATTTGTCTCCAAATTTCTTTATATTCTTCATATTTGTAATTTTAAGGAAATTATGGTATTCTGTTAATTCAGACACTCATCTATTCTTGGTTAATTTGTTTTTTATAGTTATTTGTAATGAAAAATAATGCATATTTACACACTTACGTAAAGGGAGCTAGATGGTGCCATTTATAGAGCACTGGACTTGGACTTAGAAAGATCTGAGTTCAAATCGGACCTCAGATTCTTACTTGCTGTGGACCCTGGGCATCTCACTCAATTCCTATTTGCCTCAGTTCTTTATTTGTAAATTGGGGACACATAGGAAAAGGAAATGGCAAACCACTCTTTTCCAAGAAAACCCTATGGACAAAAGTCCATGTGGTAACATAGAGTCACACACAACTGAATGACTGAACAATGATATTTATGAGATAGATATATATAAGCACATATATACATAATCCATAAACATATTTAACAAATTGACAAATTAAATCAGACTCTTGAGGTTTGCATTCCAACTTCATAGGCATGCATTGTTGATACTGTTTACAAAATTGCTTCTTTATGCTAAGTATCTTATCTCCTTTAATTGCTTGTGTAATAATTGGTGTGTAAAACAGTTTTATTCCAAATATTCTTTAGTGTGTTCTGGCTTTATATAATGCATTCCTTAGTTTTTTATCTTGTTTACTTTTATTTGGTAACTTATTCATATATCATATAAGACCAAAAACTCAGGAACCAATATTTGTGAATGCACCTTTGCATTTTCTATTTCTCCTTTAATATTGTAAAATTTTGTATTTTTATGACTATTCATACACATATGAAGAAACATAAACATGCTTGTTGACAAAGCATATTATAGAGCTTCTATTAAAAGCTCAGAGTATTTAATTCCCTTTTCCCCTGATATCCAACCCTGAAATATCAAGTTACAAAGGACATCCTTCATGTTTGAAAACTGAGCTCATTTGAATTCCCTGTGTATCCCTGAAGATCACAATATCTTTTTTTAAGATCATAATATCTTGATCTAGAATGTCGTTCAAAATTTATTTTAGCAATCTGTTGCTTTTTTTTCATTTTTCCTTTTAATTTTCATTCTTAGTATTTATCTGAGTTTATTTTTCATTTGTGACATATTTTTATGTTTCCTCATTCTTTGGGTTTATTTGAATTTCATTTCATTTCATAGCTTCCATTCTAACAGAAAATTTGTATATACCTATTTCAGACTATTTAATGTTTAGCCTTTTAAAAATGTATTGGTATTTTAAACTACCAAGATTAATAAAAAATGACACTGATATTGAGCTGAAATGTGGTATCTTGGAATTCTAGCTATCAGGAGTCATCCTTAAACCTGACTCCATTCTCTTCACCCAATCCAGGTTGTCAATTTATTATATCTCTAAACTGACCCACTTGCTCTCACCCGCATGCAGACTTTTTATGCAATAGAACTGGCTTCTGCTCCAGAAAGAAATACATAAAAACTTTCCTCATGTCTGTTAATTTGGCTGCTTGTCTGGTTTATGTGTTTTGCCATAGTTAAATCTCCAGACTCTATGCTGATCTATAACCTCTCAAACTTCTGACTTCAGGGTATTCCTTGGCCCCTCTAGTCCCAACTTCTCAACATTGAACATTTCCTAGGTCCTGAGAGGTAATGTTAATACTGGGGCAATTGATTCTTTTAATAAATCATTTGAAAGGTATTTACTAAGCATCCACCTAGTACTATACAGAATACAAATGAGGTATAAAAATTATCATAGTCCATAGAGTTATTTCTGGTTGGGAAGATAGCATTTACAAGAAACAGTAAGATATGACAGCTGATGAAGGCAAAAGAATTTATAGCAGAGGTTCTTAACTTGGGGTCCCTGAACTTTTTTTTTTAACTTTACCTTCTGTGTTAGAATCAATACTATATATTGGTTACAAGGCAGAAGAATTGTAAGGGCTAGGCAATGGAGGTTTAAGTGGCTTGCTCAAGATTACACAGTTAAGAATGTCTGGGACTGTATTTGAATCCAGGACTTCTTGTCTCTGGGCATGGCTGTCTATCCATTAAGGCACCTAGATGTTCCTTTGGTCCATGAACTTTTTAGAAAAAATATTTTGATAATTGTATCTCATTATAGTGTTCCCTTTGTGATTCTACATGTTCTTTTATGTGTTTAAAAACATTATTCTGAGAAGGGGTCCACAAACTTCACCAGACTGACAAAGGGGTCCATGCCACACACATGCACAAAATTTAAAATTCCTGACATGGGGAAAAGAGAGAGAGAGAGAGATCAATGTGAGCTGAGTTGTCATGAAAGAAGTGTATAGGATAAAGATAGAGAAGAGAAGTAGGAGCATTCTATAAGGGGGAAAGTACAGATACTAGAGGCAGAAAAGAAAATAACATAGTCTTTTAAGGAATTGGAATGCAGAATTTCTTTTGAGAAATAGTAGGAAATAAGCTTCTATGATGGAGACAGGTTCAGAAATTGTTGAAAGCTTTAGAATGAGATGTCAGGACCTTTTCACTTAAACTGGAAGAAAAATAGGGAATGTAGCTGAATTACCTATATGTTTTCCCCAGCATCCAGGAGGTGATGTTTACAGAATGGAGACTTCATAAATATTTCTTCATTGAGTGAACATATGTTAAATGCTCTGATAAGGAAGGTGGTGGCTCTTTTGTAGTAGTGCAACATAGTGAAAGTAGATTTTTGCTGTTTTAAATTAATCTGGAAGATCTCTGAAGGATTTATCAACATGGGAAGGAACTTGAAGCTGAAAGAATTGCTAGGAGGCTACCACAGTAATTCAGGCATGAGATTAGAAAGCAGTATGGGCCTGTGGAAAGAGTAATGGACATGAAGTAAGGAATCAGTCCATGAACATGGCTATTTTAAGCACCTACTGTGTATTGGGAACTGTGTAGTGTATAAATAGAAATTTTGTACCTTTGAACTACATCTCCTAGCATCCCTTTCCTCTTTCATCCCCACCTTGCGTGCTTACATTGTATAGATAAAGTCATGTGTAACACCACCTCATGCTATCTTCTTTAGTGACCGTGGCTGGGCTAGCTCTCTTTTTACTCTAGCTTTTTTATTTTCTTTTACTTCAAGTGATTATTCATAAATCTTATTAAATATAATACTTGAAATATTTTGATATTAATTTTTAATCTTACAGCAGGCATTCAAGATATAAAGACAATAACGAAACCATTCCTTCCCTCTTGGAGTTTATATTCTATTGGGGGGAATAACATACAAAATATAAGTGTACATATAAAACAAAGACTAAATAATTTGCATTTGGATGAGTATGCCACTGGAGGGAGGGGGGCAGGTAGGGGATCAGGAAAGGCCTCATGTAGCTAGCTGTACTCTAACTCATATTTGAAGAAATTTAGGGATTCTAAGAGGCAGGAATAAGGAGGGAATGCACTCCAAGTAGGGCACACAGTCTGTACAAAGGCTTAAACATAGCAGATGGAATGCCATTGCCCGGAAAAAAAAATAGACTGGATTGGTTGTAACATGGTGTGCATAAAGGTGAGTCATGTGTAATAAACAATATATAATAAAGTAATCTAGAGCCAAACTACGGAGGGTTTTCAGTGCCAAGCAAAGAAGTTTGTTATTTTCTCCTATATAAAGGAGGAAGTCATGGGAACTTTTTGATCGGGGTGATGATGTGACAAGAACTGAGCTTTAGAAATATCACTGATAATTGTATGGAAGATGAAGACTGGAGGAGAAAAGTTAATCACAAGGCTATTATAATCATCAAGGTAAAAGGTAATGAGGACTAAATTAAGGTGATGGTTGAGTGAGTGGAGAGAAGGGGACAGATAGGTTCAAAGCCAGTGCCTGACATTTATAATCCATGTGACTGTGGACAAACCACTTAACTTGTTATAACCTGTGTCCTCATCTGTAAATTGGGAATAATAATTTACTAAAGTAGTTACTTTAAAATGTCCTTGTGAGACTCCAGAGAGATAATGCACGCAAAGCCCTTGGCAAACATTAAAGCACTATAGAAATGTCAGTAATTATCATAAAGTGCTGAATTAGCATCATAGAAGTAGGATGAATCTGACACCAAGAAGGAATTACAAAGCATGGTAACAGTATCTGAAGGGCAGAAGATAATGTTTTGTTGCAGGTAGGACAGGCTGGGCTGAGTCAGTGGCTGGGACAAGGTATGGAATTGACTTTGGCTAAATTTAGAGGAAAGTGTGCTTAGGTGGTTGGGGGGAGAGGTCAATAAAGTACATCATATGAGATGGCAGAGCTAACGACCTTATTCTTATATTCTTATCATAGGGTCTATAAATTTGTTTTTAAAACTATTTTGAGATTCTATTTTGATATAATTCTTCTGTACTTCATCTTATCCATTTACAAACATTATTCCAAGAATAGGATCAGAGACCACTAGGAGTCAATGACATTGAAAAAAAAAAAAAGGTTAAGAACCTCTGACTTAGAGATTCATCCAGGAGGTTGGTAGACAATAGTCTGAGGCCTCAGTTGGAGACTCAGCAGGCTTAGGAAGCAGTGCAAACTTTACGAAAAAAGGCTAACAGGAAAAAAAAAAAAATCTTGGTCAGAAGTCAGCACCATGGATGGCTCCAAAGCTCTAACACCTTTTTTAAGGGAAAACTTTGTTTAGTTCCCTGCTTTGTTTCTACAGACTAGGTTTGTGATTCACAGTCCGCATTTTCTGTTACAGTCTCTCATACAAAACCTATTCTTTTGGATTTTTTCCCCTCTTTGGTTTGAATAGATTTAGGGGTTTATAAACCACTTTACTCACAATGGCCTTGTAAAGTTGATTAATTGGTTTATCGTCCTTCAGACTTGAAGAGAACCAAAATGACATCACAGATGATGCCTTTTGACTCTGCATAAATTGCATTTAAATGAGGAAGAGTTGCATGAAGTTGTCAGCCTAATTCACAGAAAAAAGTCAAGATGGCTAGTGATGACTCAAGATACAGTGTGACCTTGGCTTCTTAAGCATTCCATAGCACCCACTCCCACCACTTCCATAGCCATTGGAACAAATTGTTCTCAGTTGCCCCTTTCTACCAGGAGAAGTCTTCAGTTGTCTGGAATAGATACCCCTTTAACTCACTGATGGTTTGAAGTCTAGGGGTTACCCTCAACCTGGTTTTGCCTGTCTACTGAGATAGTTTACTAGCTGGGGCTGTTGCTCTTGCCACAGCTTCTTGGGAGTCACAGGTGAGAGCTAGATGGCAGGTGGACATGAAAGAAGGAAAACAACCCCGAAAAGAGCTTGGCATCTCTACAGTTAGTGCTCTCAGGTACTAGAGCTCTCTGAACCTTGTGAAGTTAGTTGTACAGGTAGTGCACTTTGCATTCTCTCCATCTAAGGTGTTACATGCTCCTTTGCCTGGGATAGTAGGAATTTGGGGGATATGAACTGAACTAGAAGACCTATGATGCTCCTTCCAACACCAAAATTCTCTAATTCTGTAGTATTCTAACCAAGGGCTGAACATTTGAGCCTCAACAGGGAGTAATAAGACAAAGAAGGCAGTCAGAAATCACCAACACTGCCACCATACTTGTGACTGATTTCACAGGGTCCTGCTTACTCTTACAGTTGCACCCTTGGCCACTGAATAAAAATGGATAAAGCATATGGCCACAACTGCCATGTTAATTCCTACTGGTTGGGTGGCTGTCTCTATAAATAAGGATTGTGGAGCAATACCTATCTGCACCTGTATATCTAGGAACCATGAGAAATAGCAGATTCTAATCTCTATTCTTATGGGGAAAACCAGGGGAGTTAACTTAAATATTATATGTGGGTTCAGAAGGGTGAGTAGGAGACAGGAATGGACAATAGGTGGGAACTTAACAAGTTAAGGAAACTGGGTTTAACTGTAGGGGAAATGACTGTTGACAGAAGTAACAGTTAGGCCTAACTGTCACCCTGCTCCATCTAGACAAGGGATAAAATCAGAGCATAATAATTACACACTATGGGAACTTCAAGGTACGAAGAAAACACATGGGAAACAGTTTGTTTTTTGAGAGGATAGGAGAGGGGGTGAGGTGAAACTACATCTAACTGCCTAGGACTGGAGTCAAAAGGGTAAGTTCCTTAGCCAACTTAGCTTCTGCCAGGTTTGACAGCTTGGCTAAGGACCTGAGGAAGAGGGCTTGGGTTTGGGTTCTACAACTGATCCAAAGATGTCTTCAGGTTATCAGGAACCAACTCCTCCACAGCCGATGATCCAAGAGTAACCAGGTAGGGAGAGATGTCTGCAAACTGTCCACCAGAACACAGGCCTCTTCCCTACTCAGAGCTGACTTACAGGTGTCTTCGGCCTTTACAACCTTCACCACTCTCCAAGATCCCAGGTCAAATAGGGACTGCTGATTGCACATCTGCTCCAAAACCCTCACAAAACAGCAATGTCTGTTGCTTAGCTCTCTCCTCCCTACCCCTTGCATTCTCTTCAGAATGTCCATGACTTCCAGCCAAGGCTTTCCCTAATATACTTGCATAAATCTGCTTTTACACTTTTAAAGCCTATACTTATTACACTATCCCACTGAAAGGAAGGATTTAACACAGAGTGGAAATGGAATGCTGAAGAAGCAGGAGTGGCAGCCAGGGGCAGTTGGAAGGTTGTGGGCAGGGACTTCTGGGAAGTAACTGTCTCTGACTGGAGTTCAGTTCTGAACCCTGGACTGAACATAGTTCCAAATCCTACCTCAGGATTGAAACCCCACCATTTCCTGAGGATTTCCTGATCTTATCCATTGTTTCTCTGTATCTGAAGACCTGTGTGGTATGTGGACTGACTGAACATACAGCTGCCTGAGAGGGTTGTATAGTTGGAAAATCTTGAACCCCTAAAAACTATATTACCCAAACTTCCTTTCTGTATTACCTAGAATGCTTTTCCTTTTGTCTACATTTGCATGGTCACATTTTGTATAAATTCTGAGGCTCCACCTTGCTCTTTCTTTTTTTGCTCTCTTGAACAGGCTGAATAGCTAGGTCTCTTCCTTTAATTATTATTAACAAACTTTTAAAATATAATACTTGGAATGTTGGATATTAATTTTAAAATCCACATTTCTGGTGACCATGAAGAGACAGAATTCTAAAAAAAAAATGTTTTTTTAAGTGTTTGAGAAAAGAATAGAGTGTAGAAAAATTTTGCAAAGCCACATGCTCTCCCAACCCACTCATGAGAGTGAAAAAGAAAGACTAAGACAGAGCCTCAAAACTTTTACAAAAGGTGACCATGCAAATGTAGACAAAAGGAAAAGCATTCCAGGTAATACAGAAAGGAAGTTTGGGTAATGTAGTTTTTAGGGGTTCAAGACTGTCCAACTATACAGGGTTTACCTTGAAGGACAGGTCTTGTCAGTCCTGAAGACAGAAACATCTCTCTCTCTCTCTGCCAGTCACACCTAAAAATATTTGTATTTCCTTTAATTACTAGATTAGGTTAGCCAGCATAAAGGAACCAAGAAGATAGAGACAGCTTCCAGATTGGTCCTTTTGGCTGTTGACCTAACAACTCAAGGCAGAAGAACAGTAAGGGCTAGGCAATGGAAATTAAGGGACTTGCCCAGGGTCACACAGCTAGGAAGTCTCAGACTTGAACCTAGGACCTCCTATCTCTAGGCCAGGCTTTCAGTCTACCTAGACACCTAGCTGCCCCTGAGTGTATATCCTATTAACAAAAGACAACACATTAAAAGGAGTGGAGTCTAGGGAGAAGTTCTTCCTCCTGGAAAGTCCCTTAGAAGTTCAGTGAAACCATAGGAGAGTTGTTTAAATGTTCTTACTCAAAAGGAATTCTAATCTCATCAATTCCACCCTTCCTTCCAGTGATGCAGATCACAATTCATTCAGGCCTGACCATCCAATGGGGCTTTTGTCTCTCAACATACTAGAAGTCTTCCTTGCTGCTCCTGACAAAGCAATGATCCTGGACAATTCTTGTGACAAAAAATACTATCCACCCCTAGAGAAAGAACTGTTGGAGTAAGAATGCAGATGAAAGCATATGATTTTTCACTACTTTATCTGGGTATATGTTATATGTGTGGTTTTGGTTTTATAAGATTAGTCACTTACAAAAATGAACAATATGGAAATATGTTTTGCATGATAATACACGCATAACTTAGACAGAGTTGCTTGCCAGTTCTGGGAGTGAGGAGGGAAGGAGAGAGGGAGACAATTTGGATTATATAACTTTGGGGAAATTATGCAGAAATTCATTATTACATATAATGGGTAAAAAAATTTTATTTTATTTTTTTAAAAAGAAGGTACCACAGGGCAGCTGGATAGCTCAGTGGATTGAGAGTCAGGCCTAGAGACTGGAGGTCCTAGGTTCAAATCTGGCCTCGGACACTTCCTAGCTGTGTGACCCTGGGCAAGTCACTTGACCCCCATTGCCCACCCTTACCACTCTTCCACCTAGGAGCCAATACATAGAAGTTAAGGGTTTAGAAAAAAAAAAAAAGATACCACAGTCCTAGAGAGAGGAGGTCCTGGGTTCAAATTCGACTTCAGATACTTCCTAGCTGCATGATCCTGGACAAATCACTTAATCCCCATTGTCTAGCCCTTACTGCTCTTCTGCCACAGTATTGATTCTAAGATGGAATGGAATGGAAAGAGAAAGAAAGAAAGAAAGAAAGAAAGAAAGAAAGAAAGAAAGAAAGAAAGAAAGAAAGAAAGAAAGAAAGAAAGAAAGAAAGAAAGAAAGAAAG